>NW_017308376.1:120512-129042 GCF_000935625.1 Nanorana parkeri | reverse complement strand
GTTGTAAAAATGAAATATGAAATACATTTGTTTACTGTTTTATCTGCAGCAGGATCTGTAGTTTTGTTGAGCCAGTCTTGTCATATACAAGCCCCTGGCAAACTGGCCAGAAAAATCATTCATCCACTTCCTGGTTCACATTACTACAAACAGTATTACAATGGTAACCTAGCTATCCATCTTTCCCATCCTTTCTCTTCTTTCCCTGCCCTTCCCTTGCTTCACTTCATTCCTTACCTCCCATTCTTCATTTCTCTTCTCTCCCTTTACCTTCCCTTTCCTTCTTATGGATGTGTTGTATACATGGTTACTTGCAGTATTCATTATTTTCAAATACAGTTTTGTCTCTGAAATGGAGGTAGTAGTTAGTATATCTAGTATGCCTAAATCTTCATTAAACTGTTAATTTCAATGTACTCATAAGTGTGTATTTCATTATTAACTTGAATGGATTTGTTTTATGTGGTATGATATTAGATACTGCACATTTTCCAGATCTACACCTGCATGATGATAATGATTAAACAGCACTATCATAATGATTATAAACAATTTGTCAAGCACACAAGTGGCATTTTTTTCAAACACATAGCAATATAGGCAATTAGTACAATTCCTATCTAAATCACTAATTGCTTTTAATGCTTCTGAAGAGGCTGTAAATGGATTTACTAATACTTGCTAAAATTATGTATTTGTGTTTTTTTTTTCTTTTTACTCATCTCAATCATTAGACCTTACAGGACAATTTGCATATTGAATGGGTTGATACCCTAGCAGTTTACATATTTTAACCAAATTATTTTTCTGATTGCATAGCTTTTCATTATTTGGATTGAAAGCTTCAGTAATTGTATAATGTTGTCTATAATGTTGTCTACTATATTTGTGTACAGAAACCTCAAGTGCACTTCTGTCTCTTTCTCTCCTATCAACAATCTACTTGGTTATCATTTCACCACCTGCCGTAATTGGCTGCAAAGGCATTGAATAAGGGGGAAGGCATGCAAGAAAATACATTTTGTATTATATTATAAAGACATTTTCCATGCTTTAGTTTTCTTTTGGTCCAAGATATTTTAAATATTGTACATTAGAATTCTTAAAGGTAAACACCAAACATTCATAAAAACAAAATCAGGGCATAATCAGGATGCATTCAAACATAATTTCTGTGTCATCATATAAGTATCATTTACTTTATGAAGTCGGCTCCAAATATTTTTTCCCTGACAACAAGATGTATGATTGACACAGCATTGAATGTCTATTGAATGATTTAAGAGGAGTCTACAATGTCAGAATCTTGTCCTTCATGATTAACTTTTTAAAGATCAACGAATATATATATATATATACTGTATATCAGTAGTAAATTATAGTATTAGTAAATTTAGTAGACTCACCTAGTCTCCTATGCAATCACCATTTCAAAATACCAGGCTCATCAATCTACCAAAATTAAAGTGACACTAAACTCAGGAGTTAAAGGTTAAAATGCATTCAAGTACCTTAACTATTAACAAAAATGTAGCTTATGTGTGTATCACTCAACTGTAGATCCTCAAATCATATGACAAATAGCACCTCACGCCAAACCATGTGTAGCTGCAAGCAGTATAAGAAGTGTTACCCTCTAAATGTATCAAATTATAATAATGAATGTGCTGCGCTTCAACCAGAACAATAAATAAACAAATCTCTATCATAAATATGTGCTAAAAAATACATGCAATCAAAGTGTTCACAATTGCTCTTCTTGTAAGTATCAATCCTAAATAATATCCCTCTGGAAAGTTCAATCATATATTCCATGTTCAAGCCCCAGATGAAGATGGAAATTGCATGGCCGGCAGCAGAGCTCCTGTTTGATCTGTTTTTGCCCCCAGAGAATATGGTGACACGGAGAGAGAGTTGTCAGGCATACATTTTACTTAAAGTTTTATGTCAACTTTCCTTATGTGAGTAGTTTTTTAAATACAGGAGTTTTTACATTTTACGGTTTTATGCTATGGGCTGCTTTTATATTTTATTGGATATGGTCGTGATGACATGCTGACATCATTTGCTGTTTGTGGAGAGCAAGCCTTTGAAAATGATCCACTGGAGATCCTATAAAGCGAATTTAGACCTGCCTCGGTCTACTTATAAGGTGAGCGGCCCACTGAGAGGGGTGAGCACCTGGGTGATAACTGGAATTGGTGTATGGAATCTGTATAAAGAACTTTCACTGTGGAAGGATAAAGAGTGTGGTGCACTTGGGACAAATCTTGAGCACTTTATACATGTGATTCCACATTTGTGCACATCTGAACATGGAATATATGATTGAACTTTCCAGAGGGATATTATTTAGGATTGATACTTACAAGACGCGCAATTGTGAACAGTTTGATTGCATGTATTGGTTAGCACATATTTATTATAGAGATTTGTTTATTTATTTATTGTTCTAGTTGAATCGCAGCACATTCATTATTATAATTAAATATGATCCTCAAATCATCTCTAAATTGGTGCTGACACTGTCGTTCCCTCTGGAGGGTGGCTACCCATGGTCCCTGTATGTTGCAAAGTAGCAACCACTCCAAGCTTGCTCCGATGATGTACAATCTCAATACAAATTAGTAAACTAAACGTGAGATTGTAGTCCATCACAGGAGTGAGCTTGGTGCGATGACTACTTTACAACACACACAGGGACCATGGGGAACAAAAGTAGCCACCCTCCAGAAGAAAGGACAGTGTCAGCACCAATTCAGAGATGATTTGAGGATCTACAGCTGAGTGATACACAAATAAGATACATTTTTGTTAATAGTTGAGGTACTTGAATGCATTTTTAAGATTTAACTCCAGAGTTTAGTGTCACTTTAAGGTTTGCCCTTATAGCTCTGTGTACCGAGACTAGTAATATGAAATTAATAAAACAAATAGTATAGAGCAGCAAATAGTGTTGTAAACTGTTTTATTAGTATATCTAAACCCTAAGTGGATGACAATTTGCAATATCATTCTTTTCTTAATATAATATTATTTTTAGGGCTGCGGAAATTAACGATTCATTTCTCGATTAATCGTTAAACTTTTTGATCGATTAAAATAATTTTGATCAAAAATGAAAACACTCACCTCTCAGCCGGCTTCCGGGAGTCCCGTCGGAGATCCGGTGATGTCATGGACATCGACGTCACGGGACTCCTCCCCCCTTCCCCAAGTGGCTCCTTTGGCTAACGAAGGGAAGGGGGAGGAGTCTGGTGATGTCGAATGTCTGTGACGTCCCCGGACTCCTCCCCCCTTCCCTTCGTTAGCCGACGGCCAGTAAGTACTTGTTCTGCACGAGCGCCAGCAAAGGCATTGGCCTATACACATACAGCACAGCAATTAAGTAATAAAAGGAACTAGGATCACACTAATACAGCACGTTATTATTCTGAGTTGCCCCACTCAAGCGGCGGCCATATTGAGTAGGGCACGTGAGATTAATAACGTGCTGGATTAGTGTGATCCTAGTTCATTTTATTACCTCATTGCTGTGCTGTATGTGTATAGGCCAATGTAGTTGGATCTGTATGTGCGTTATAATTAATCGAAATTAATCTATTAATCTATTTTTAAAAATTTGATTAATCGAACACGAAAATTTTAATAATTACCAGCCCTAATTATTTTACCTATTTTTATCTTGCTTTTCATGATAGGACTGCTAATTTCCTCCATTTGCTTTCAGCCACTTCATCTCTATATGCACTCATTTCATTGATGGCTACACACTTTGATCCTGGACCAGCTTCTCAAAGGTCTATGAATGTGCAGTGTGTACCAGAACAGCCACTTGTAGGGCTATTCACTTACCTGCCGAAGGAGCTAGCCGTAGCTTTGGCTGATCCTTCAGCTTGCTTCGGCCACCAGAGCCCTTCAGTTCAGTCAAAAACCGAAGGGCTGTTGTATGGGCTATTCACAATAGCCTGTACAGCAGCCGAAGGCAGCCAAGCGGCTTAGCCAAGCCGAACGCATATGCTTCAGCTCAGCTGAGCCGTAGTCTCAACCGTAGCAGGGTGAACGGTTTGCCACAGCCAACCATTCTCCCCGCAAAAGACAACAGCTGCGCGGAGCCAGCCATGATGTCACAGCTGGCTCCGCCAGGTGTTTGTCATTCAATGACAGTCCAGCATCCTCGAGGACACTGGTCTGTCATTAAATGACAACAGTTGGGCAGAGCCAGCCGTGATGTCACAGCTGGATCCGCCCAGTTGCTGTCCTTTAATGAGAGACCAGCATCCTCAGGTTATTTGAGGACACTGGGCTGTCATTAAATGTTTTTATTTGTCCGGGACCTGCAGGCAGACTGTCAGGTGCCTGACAAACTAAACAGCTGATGTCACTGCTAGCGCCACCCAATTGTTTATATTTAATTGTTTATATTTACAGGTGAAACTCGAATAATTAGAATATCGTGCAAAGTTCATTTATTTCACTAATGCAACTTAAAAGGTGAAACTAATATATGAGATTGCATCGTGGTTTTTTTAAAATCATTTTTTATTTATTTATCATTTTTATTCCGCCAAGTTGACATTGCTGGACGTCGTCATTGCACTTAGATTTATGTAGTTGGATCATTTATTGTTAATTTTTTACAATAAAGGACTCAAAATCAAAATCCTTTGTTGTGTTTCTTTTTTTTTCTAAAAGTCTGGTCTTTTTATTTCTATTTTATTAAACCCATTAGTGAATGGGTAGGGGTACCCCTTACTCATTCACAAGGGAAGGGGGCCACATCTGGGTGCCCCTTTAGTAAAGAGGTACTCCAATGCAAATTAGCATAACAGGGCTTGTGGGGAAGAGGCCCTTGTCCCTGGAAAAGCACCCTCCCAATGCCGATATGCTGGTATCGCGGGGAGGGGGGGCGCTTGCTACTCCCCCCCCCTTTCCTGCCCTGCCAAGCCTGTGCTCAGATCAAGGGTCTGGTTAGGAATTTTAGGGGGGACCACACATTTTTCCCCACATTTTTGGGAGTGTGGATCCTCCTTAAATTTCCTACCAGGCCTGGTCAATTATTTAAATGATTGAAAAAAAAATTTTGTTTACATTTTTTTCTATTCTGCTCGCTACCTCGGAGGTAGCAAGCAGAAAAGCCGAGCTGAATGCCGCTCGACAGCATTTGGCTATTTACTCACTGCCGTTTGACCCCTATAAGAATAGGGGTGAGTGGCAGCAAGTGATCTGGCGGAACTTCGGCTCAGCCGATCCAGATGTTCTGCACTCTGGCTCAGTTGAACATGCAGATCATGTTCGGCTGACTGAAGCCAACCGAATCCCACCGATGTACGGCTGATTTTAGCCAATGTACGGCTGAAATCAGCCCTACTGAGCTGTTCGGCTCAGTTCACTTCGGCTCGGTTACTTCGGCAGCTTAGTAAATAACCCTCTTAGTAAATAACCCTCTTCGGCTGTTCTGCTCGGTGCCTCAGAGGTACCGGGCAGAACAGAAAAAGAGTGAATAAAGTTAAAAAAAAGTAAATAGAAAACGATTGTGCAGAGCTAGCAGTGACAGCTAGCTCCGCCCAATAGGCCGCCCAGGAGAGAAACAGTGATGTGTCTTTTTTTCTTTATTCTGACACGAGCGATGTCAGAATAGAAAAAAAAAAAAAGAGAATTTTCCCATTGAAAAGCATTGGGACATTACAATTGGCTATTTCAATTTGCAATAGCCAATAGTAAACTAGCATTGTTCCCGCCCTCTGCTGATGGACCTGATGGGGAACTGCAGCAGAGGGCGGGTACAATGCTAGTTTACTATTGGCTATTGCAAATTGAAATAGCCAATAGCAATGTCCCAATGCTTTTCAATGGGAAAAATATTGTTTTTTTCTATTCTGACATGCTCGTGTCAGAATAAAGAAAAAAAGACACAGCACTGTTTCTCTCCTTGGCGACAGGGAGCAGGAGACTCCCAGGGCGCAAGGGAGAGTTTGCTGTTTGGAGATCAGTGTCCCTGGTTAGCAGTTAACTAGGGACGCTGATCTCTCCGCTCGGCCGGCTTCGGCTTTCAGCACGGCTCAGCTAAGCCGATGCATATGCGTTCGGCTCGGCTGAGCCGCTCGGCCATGATCGGGAGCTGTACGGGCTATTGTGAATAGCCCGTACAGCACCCCTTTGGTTCTACTGAACCGAAGGGGTCCTGGGGCCGAAGCTAGCCGAAGGATCGGCCGAAGCTACGGCCAGATCCTTCAGCAGCTTCATGAATAGACCCCTAAGTATTCAATGTGAACTCAGCTTCACCTTCTTTACTAAGATCACATTTTAGTAGTCGCTACTACTTTAGTAAATTAACCCTATTGCGTTATTGTGTGTATAACATGTTGTCACATTTATTTCATGAAAAATTTACTCTTTAGGAGATTTACAATTCTTTACACATAAAAGCACTTGGTAAATGTTTTCCATGGCTAAAATAACAAAAGAAACTTCTGAATTCACAACATTTGCTCACAGAACAAGCGTATTCTTTAGACACTTTAAAAGAGAAAAAAAGTATTGACAAGTATTTACGAAGAAAATTTGACAAATGGCTGTGGAAATTTTTCATAGATTTTGTACATTGCATTATTTTTATATCCTGTCATTTGTGTACGTTTTTTTGTGAATACATTTATTTTCTGTCACATCAGCATTGCTTTATCCCTTGTTTTTTAAATGCTGTACATCAGCCTTTTTAACTGTTATTATTTTCTGTAAATATCCGCAACATTAAAAAATATTCTAAAAATGTAGGAATTAGACTGCATTTCATTAACACTTGGTTGGGAAAATGCACTATGCTAGCACACTTGTGTTAGTGTGTATGTGTAAGGAAAATAATACTTGTCACATCAAGATAGATGAAGGAATTTAAAAGGCTTGATCACTTGAATGGCATCAGCAGCTTTCACTGAAGACGATTTGTCACCTTCTGACCTCTGGCTTGAGATTTGTCATTTCAGTACAAGGCAGAAGAGCAGAAAAAAATCAAACAAATCCCATTTTAATAAACATTGGTTCCATGTAGCCACTACTATTTTAAAACGTTTTCACTTTACAAAGCCTACAAATATGTCGAACATGTTATATGTGACTATAATGGCAGAAACTGTTATTAGTAGAGGTGATGGTTTTGGTACCTTTGTAGTGCATTTTAAAGAGGGTCATTAATATTCAAAAATATACTCAGCATCCTCATGCACAAAATGACTGCTGGAATGTGAGAAAACGGAACAGTATCTCTTTACGACTACAGTGAAAATAAAATGTAGAAATTATTTCCTTTTATCTCTCACTAAGATTTTCTATTGTGAGCCAGCTCAATTTCTTAGCCTGTCACATCCCTGTCAGTTTCAATAAAATGACTTACCTGAATTATGCAGATGCAGATTAGTCATGTCCTGATCCATTCATTGTTCTCAAACAGAGCAGATGACTTTTCCAGCCCTCTACTTCCTTACAATGTGTGATTTCAACACCTCTAAGGTCAAGACCTCTTGACCTTGGGGCTTGACTTTAAAATCCATTTGAGAAATCGCTCAGGTCTTTACAAAAGCTGCTTTGACTTTGGATCTTCTGCCTTATTTATACATACATTTCAGAGTTGTTGTCAAGTATATAGAAATCTGATCTTGAATTATTTATTATCCTCATAGCTTGGTGGTAATACTTGCCTCTAGTAATATATGAGGTTAAACACAGCCTATAAGGATGGCTATAGCTTGCTTTCAGTGCCAGAGGATCCTATTACCTAAATTTTGTGATAGATGCTACACTCTCTTAGTGAGCAGGATGGTTGCCATTAGTTTTGTTTTCTTAAAGCAGTAAGTGAGTCTGAATTAGGCAACACAGACAAAAAAGTAACCCAGCAGGGGTTTTATCTCTTACCTAATCTATACAAAATAAAAAACATAGTTTATACATCCATTTTAAGGCCCATGTTTATTCGCATTTTTTCTGCGATTGCTATGCTATTCTCATGCGATTTGGAGTAACATTTGGAGGAAGCTGTACCTGAGATACCTAAAGTACAAATATTTCCTTGCTCCTGTTTCATTTTGTGGATGTGTGCTTTTTTGCTCCTCTCCTGCTGCTTCTTGATCATTACCCTACTAGACATCTGATCACCAGTCCTCAGATTATCATCCATCAGATTACCAGTCATCAGATCACCAGTCATCAAAGAGGCAACTCTGAAATAAGATGGCAAAACCCTTTTCCTGTACCAGGATGGTCACCTCCACACAATCTTCACAGTACAGACCCTCTTAAAGGTAAACTGTCTTTACAGTAGTTGCATGGGCATCCCTTTAATGAGGCATGGCTGGTATGCTACACAATGTTTGTAGTGTGCCTGCTGCCCCCCTTCAGACCAGAGTATCCCAGAGCCAGCTGGGGAGATGTATAAGGGCCATACACATCTCCCCACCCAGCTCTTGGCAACCTGGGACACCCTGGCTGGCATCCCACCCATCCCCGGTTGCCAGGTGCTGGACAGGCACCTGGC
>NW_017308376.1:105261-120351 GCF_000935625.1 Nanorana parkeri | reverse complement strand
CCCCTTCCCTGAGTGCATGCACCACCAGCAATAGCACCCCAACCCCCCTCCCCACCCCCACCTCAGGCAGAAAAAAGGTGGCAAAGTAGTGGTACAGTGACGCTAAAGCTAGTCATACACATTCATTTTCCTCTTTTTCTGCTGCCTTTATTATGCATCTTTTTTGTGCACCCAACATTCATATCTGATGTGCTGCTCATATGACCTTGCTGTGTGCTATGAATTGCAATATCAGTTTAAATCTTCAGTGCAGGTAAATAACAAGTGGAAATCGACCAACATTAATGCTCTGTCTGTGTGCACAAATAAAGAAATCTATTATTTACTGTTTATAATGAGCCACATTTTGGAATTGTTGCAGTGTACCCTAAGCAAATCGCAGTCAGATGAACATTATTGACAATAATGGCTGTTACTGTGTCCTTGATGACTGGGGGCCCAAAGTTAATGGCAAGCCCCTGTTTACTATTGTTGTAGAAAATTGAACAGCATTTATTTTCTCTTTCTATCTCTTTAATTAAAGCAAATACATTTGAATAAATATATATATATATATATCTTATCTATATTTCTACATAAAGAACAAAATACTTACAGCAGTAGAAGATGTGTACACTTATAATGTTACAGCTGGACTTCTCAAGGACAGTCACATGAGTTAATAACAAGTGAATAACCCAGCCGAAGTGAAGTGAGGCGAGCGCAGTTGGGCTATTCACTTTAGCCCTGTACGGCTGAATTCAGCCGTACATCAACTGAAATCAGCCGTACATCGGCTGCCTTCGGTCAGCCGAACATGCTCTGCAAGTTCGGCTGAGCCAAATTGCAGAAGGAGATTGACTCAGCTGATCCAAGATCTGGATTGGCTGAGCCGTTCGCCCCTATTCTCATAGGGGCCAAACAGCAGTGAGTGAATAGCTGAATGCCTCCGAGCGGCATTCAGCTCGGCTATTCTCAGCTAGAAAAAAATTTAAACGAAAGAAAAAAAAGTTTAGAAATCAGTTAAATAAATGTTAAAAAAACGAAAATAAAAAATGTTACAAAAATAATAAAAAAAGAAAAGAAAAAAACCTTTTAGGTCTGGTAGGAATGTTAGGAGGGACCCCTATTTTTTTTTAAAGAAAAAAAAATGCATGGGGTTCCCCCAAAATCATCAGGCCCTTAAGGTCTGGTAGGAATTTTAAGAGGGACCCCAAGTTAAAAATAAAAGAAATGCATGGGGTTTACCCCCCAAAGTCATACTAGGCCCTTAAGGTCTGGTAGGAATTTTAAGGAGGAACCCACCCCAAAGATGGGGAGAAAAAAAGTGGGGTCCCCCCTAAAATTCCCAACCAGACCCTTGATCTGATGCACAGGCCTGGCAGGGCAGGAAAGGGTGGGACGAGTGCCCCCCTCCCTCCCATACCAGGCCACATGACCTCGGCACTGCACTGGGAGGGTGCTTTTCCAGGGTCACCCTTGGAAAAGCACCTTGTCCACGTGCTGATGGGGACAAGGGCCTCTTCCCCACAAGCTCTGGGGCATTGGTTGTGGGAATGTGGGCAGGGGGAGTTATTCACATCAGGGTACCCCTTTAGTAAAGGAGCACCCAGATTTGCCCCCCTTGTGAATGAGTAAGGGGTACTTGTACCCCTACCCATTCACTAAAGAGTTAAAATAGAATTGAAAAAAGAGGCCAGACTTTAATCATGAATCCTTTAATTGAAAAAAAACACAACAAAGGATTTTTGACAGGTCCTTTATAAAAAAAAAAACTAAAAAATGGATCCACCGACATAATCTTAAGGTCAATCATGACGTCCAGCGTTGTCCAGGATGACGATTTCTCAGCTGGCTCCGCCCAGCCTAGTGTCCTCAAATAACGTGGCATTGCAGCCGGCTCCGCCCAGTTGTTGTTTAATGACAGACCAGCGTCCCCAGGTCATTTGAGGACATATATCTGTCATTACAGTACCAGAACTGAGCGGAGCCAGCCATGACATCTCAGCTGGCTCCACCCAGCTGTTGTAATTTAGGGGGCGGATGGTCTGACCGTTCGCTCCAATTCTGGCAGTGTATTAGGTTCAGCCAAGCTAAACTGTTCGCCTGCCTTCAGCTGCTGTACAGGCTATAGTGAATAGCCCGTACAGTAGCCCTTCAGTTCGACTGAACCAAAGGGCTCCGGCGGCTGAAGTGAGCCAAGCTATGTCTGGATCCTTCGGCTCATTAGTGAATAACCCTCTAAAATGTTTAGCTTTAATTTTATAACTTCAAAAGCTCATGTGAGTTCTATATACTCTGTAAAAAGCTGCTGTACATAAAACCCTATACATTTCCCACTACAAAATGACCACTATAAATAGTACTTCATTAGCCATATTTATTGTGATAAAGATAGTAAATAATAATGAAAGTTACACTACAGTGAAAAACAAAACAATGTGAGTATCTCTGCCAGGTTTTCATTGGTAATGTTGTCCCTCAGTAGTGTGACCACTGTCACTGTCACAGACAAGGAAAACCTGCCATAGGTTCTAATCCTTCCCCTCTACAAACAAGATGTATTCTAATTGTTATTTGTGAACCTGTTTCAAAGACCTCTCCTTACCGCTTGTCTTTATAATCACCCTCACTTGGATAGAAAATAGGGAATCCTCCTCGACAGTGAAAACGAAAGCAGTAAAAACAGACGGAGGTTTCACTACAGAACAGAGAAGAGTGTTCCTGGCTCCTAGTAGAGTTAGATAATTAAACAGAGGGTGAGTTAAAAAGACAAAATGTCCTTGCCAATAAGTTAGCAAAGGCAGAATTAATTTAAAAAGTGTTATTGTTGCAGCCTGATTTACTAACATATGTGTGTGAGGTCACACGTCAAGGCCACGAGTATAAGCAAAATCTATGCACATAGATTTTATAATTTGTCAGCAATGTGTGTGAAGATTCCCATATAGGCTATAGTGAACGTATGTGGAATGTATTAATAAGGATTCTTTTAAATGTTAATTCTCTTGTATGGTAACTGTACTGTCTACTGATTTTGTAAAGCAATTCTCAAACTGTTGGAGCTATATAAATCCGCAATAATAATAATATTAATATAATATAAAATGTACACTCCAGCATCCCAATATCCAACAACACAGTTAACCTAAAATGAAAATGTTATAAATTTGATGGCTTTTGGGTTTTTCTGCATAACATAATGAAGTAAAACCACACTGAGCTATAAATTAAAGAGACTGTACACTACATCATTTCTATAAAGCATTAGAGAAGTGTAAACTGGGGGCATATTGTGCTGGACATGTGCAGATCTTTGTGCTCTTGCTCAGAATTTCAAACACTTGTTTGTTTGTATATGCTAATGCTTAAATAGAGAGTACCATGATAAATACTTGTACATACCTGGATAGTTTTACATAAGCTGACATTTTTCATATGACCGCATAGGAACTTTTGATATGCTTAGCAAGCTGGTCACATTATAATTTTTTATTTTAGGTTATTACATTTTTTTTGCTATGTGCATTCTGTGGTACATCTTAAAGAAACATTATAGCACCAATATTTGGATGTTAAATCTGCACAGCAAACCAGGAATACATTGTACACATTGAACAACACTGTACAACCAGCTTGCTAGGTTTATGAATCAAGATCAGGCATGTGAGCAATTGTTTGCACATGTTTATTTACAAATGCTGGCATGCAATTTCATTCTATGCTAGTGGCTTATCCCTGCTTTTGTTTATTTTATTTAGTAAATCAGCCTGACCATGTTCTTGCCTTAGTATGACTAATTTGCTTTGCAGGGTGAACTGGAGAGGTGGTGTCTATCCCAAGGTGTAATAACAATACTTTAAGAAGCCTTGGGAAGATTTAACCTATGCAAACCTAAAATATTTTAGTAAAATATAATTATTTACATATGTAAAAAAAATACATCACATTTTGAATGTTTTCAGCCGTACCAGCCTGAAGTGAATAGCCGAACGCTGTTCGGCTCACTTCACTTCTGATCGGTCATTCACTTGGCTGCCCTCGGCAGCTTTGTGAATAGACCCCATAGTTTCAAATACATTGCATATGATTTACCAAATACAATGCAATCCACTAATTTTAACACTACTTGGTGCCTAAAAAAATCAAGTTTAAAATGGATAACGGATGTTAACAAAAACATTAAAAGATATATATGATGAAAGCATACCTAACAGAAAGTAATCTGTATATTTGATACTACACTAAAAATTAGTTGTTTGTAATAGTGTTTGGTAAATAAACGTCTTCTGAAGGGAAACACAAGACAGGAATGTTCCCATGTAAATTCACTAGACCACGTAGTCTTTTTTGCTAATAAAATACTCCCCGAGGGATAGTGGACAGCAAGTGGAAGCCATGGGAACTCACTAAGTAAACCTTTAACTGTGTTTATACACATGTTTTGTTTTGTCTTTAACAACTAAATACAAATATAATACAAAATGTGAGTGGATTTTAGGCCAGTTGATGTTCCAATTTCACATTACATAATTACATAGAGTTTTTTCAGAAATGACTAGTAATGCAGTAATAAATAAACAAATGCTCTGTACCACCCTAATAAATTACTGACTAAAGCAGCTGCTTAATATACAAATATAAAACAAAATGCATAAAAGTTCATTGCTATAAAATGAAAAGATTATAAAAAGTAAATGTTACAGGCGGTGCAAAACTCCAATTCCAATAATGTGACACAGATGCACAAATGGTAAACAAGAAAAATCCATTAGCTAATTGTTCCGGTATGTGAATATAAATTTTCACCACACAAAATTTTCGTGCTGTACCAGGGAGATCATCTATTGGGAAGGGACTCATCCTTGGAAATAAACAAAAGGTCATAAACTCCCAGACAGTCTACATATCACTTTATTTCTTCCACTAATTAATCAAATATCTAAAAATGAAACATTTTCTTTTTAGTTTTGAACAAAGTAGGGATGGGAAGATTTCTCCTCACTTCCTCTCCTGAATGTTCCCATTGGGACACCCATTTCAGTGGCAACTGTCTAAAAGGAGAATTCCCCTCTTTTTTTTTTCAGATTTCCTCTCATGTTCTGCTGTGTCTTTGGAAAAGAGGTGACGGGAAATCTTCCAACTGGTGCATAGACAGCAAAAGAATAAACTGACAGGGTTTTAACCCTACCCCACTCTATGCAGAACTGAAAAAAAGTATTAGTTATACATACACCTTTTGTTGTACATACAGCTTTAACACTGTTATACGTGTGAAAATTAGGTTCAGGGGTTATGAACATAACTGTCTATGCACTCCTTCAGTGTCACCTACAATTCTAACTCCTCCCCTCCTCTTCCTCTTTCTGTAGGGGTCCCCCAAGGCTCTGTCCTTGGACCCCTTCTCTTCTCCATCTACACCTCCTCCCTTGGTCAACTAATAACCTCACATGGCTTCCAATACCATCTCTATGCCGATGACCCTCAAATTTATCTTTCCACTCTACCCGTCAAACAGCGCTATATAAATCCTGTATAATAATAATAATAATAACTGTACAACCAGCTTGCCAGGTTTATGGATCGAGATCACACATTGGTGAGAAAAGGTGTATAGATACATTTTGTACATGTTTATGTATACAAACATGAGAGTAGCCTGTGATAGGCTGTGATAGTGGAACATGTAACAGTCATTGGTAGTAGCACTGGCAAATGTTCTTGTTGAACCCCACGCCCAAATGTCAAATTCCAGGCTATCCCAGCAATCTTTGATTCAGCAGGGTCTGAGTATTGCCTCCAACGCTTTTGCTGATGATACACTGATCCAGATAGCTGCTATCTAGAGGCTAGCTCAAGCAGTAGTGTAGAATTCTTGAGTGATGTTACTGAGGAAAAAAATATCAGAGGTAAATCAAGGATATTGAATAAAGTCAATAAATAAAGGAAAATAAAAAAGAAGACTAGCAAAATAAAAAAATGATGTAGGGCACTTTTCTCAAGCAGAGCTAAGGAAAACATCACCTAATCTTCTAGGACACTCATAAAAAAGACATGTTTGGTAGAGGAGGAGTTATAAGGGGGCTGGCCTTTTTTTGTTTCCTATTGTTCCAACTATCCAATAATGTAAAAAGCAAATTCCTGTTTACTTATTTTATCGGCACATGATTGAATAATTGCAGTGAATATTCTCACAATTTATTGTGTGAAGATTGTCAACTCCTTTAGTAAATCAGCCCATTTATCTGTCTGTGTACTATATGCACTGGGCTGTATGGCAGCTATAACCTGATGTTGGAAGAGTAATTAGTTATCACAGGAGCAACTGCAGCTAAATGGAGAGAGCTGAAAAAGCAGCATATACATTCTTCTATAAATAACTACCCTGTGTTATTTTAACCTGTGCCTGCTGTCCATTTACTGAAACTTTGTGACATAACAATCCTCATGTTTCCATTTATCTCCATTTATTGATGTCCCTTTTGGTATCTGTACAAGCAATCAATTTTTCTGCCACTTTGGAAGCTAAAGGAAATGTTAAGTGAAGGTACAGGAGGTTGTGTGATGTTGTGAATGTCAGCTTTCTCTTCAGCTAACTTTCACAAAAACATATTGGCACTGAATCTCATAAATCTTGTGAGTGACCCCAGTGAACTCTGCAGTTTAGATCTCACTAAAAATCGCCTTGCCTCTGGTTAGTTTTATAGGCATTTCTGGTGACAAGTAAAAAGTTCAACACATGTATAAAGCAGATAAATAGTCAGTCCTGACATAGAGAACACAAAACAAAGCAAAACAGCGTAATGACACTCACTTCAATTCTGATTTATCAAATTGAATTACCTAAGTAGAAGCTTTAACAGTTTACAGTTGAAGTATTAAGAGAAATTACCTATAATTTCTGTATAAAATGTACAATGTACCATGTTCCTATGCTACATTGTACAATTTATACAGAAATGATAGGTAATTTCTAATGTTACCTAGGAAAATAGGATTGCAAATTGTTACTCATATTATGAAATTATGTTTCTCCTAGTTATACAATTTTAGGAGTAAAGCAATACTCTAGTTACTTAGGTAACATTTTTATTAGTATTAAATAGTGGTTCCATTGTTAGCCATCAATCAATGCGGAAATTTAAAGTAGTATTAAACTCTCTTTTTTCAATAATGAATCCAGATGAAACAAATATGCATTGCCCAGCAAAGTATTTCTTTAAATGTTTGCCCAAGCACTTACAGTCATCATGATTCTGAACAGCTGGCTCCAACTCTTTCAGCTTGGCTTCCTTGAACATCCTGCCTAGTACAAGATCAGAAAGGACAGAGCAGCCCCCAGCAGCTGTCCATCTACTAGCTTTGAGAAGGGAGGAATGGTAGGGGTGGAAGGAGGAGCAGGGGAAATGTTTACTTGTGGAGTAACACTCAGTTTGCTAGCACTAAAACAGGATATCAGGGTCAGTTCTCAGGAGACCAGCTGATGCTGCAGAAATCTAAAACTTGTAAAAATCAAGGAGCATCATCCATTGTAAGTAATTAACTCAGCATTTAAAATAGCTGAAAATCTTGTGGCTTTAATATCACTTTAAAGCTTAAAGCCTAAAGCCTTGCCTCCTTTTCCAAGCAGTGTGTGGTCCTGGAGTCTTTATTCATACCCTAGGAGTACAGTGTAAATGTTGATGCTCCCTCAGAAGATGGGGCCGGCAAGTATTGAGGTTATGGAGCCGCAGATTTTTTATAACCTTGCAGGGGATGTTTTTAGCCCAGAGCTGGGCTTTAATTTTCTATTGAAATACATACAGTATATGTTAATTGTTTTAATAAATAATGCCGTGATTTTGTTCAGCCAATTTTGCAATATAAACACTTATTCCAAACTATGTAGTCAGGAAGATCAATCTGCTACCTCCTGATTATTTACTATTTGGATCTTGAGCATCTCACTGCCACTGAACAGAAGGAATGATGCTGAGTCAGTGTTCAG
This sequence comes from Nanorana parkeri, assembly GCF_000935625.1. Taxonomy (NCBI): domain Eukaryota; kingdom Metazoa; phylum Chordata; class Amphibia; order Anura; family Dicroglossidae; genus Nanorana; species Nanorana parkeri. Next base: position 112,385 of record NW_017308376.1, on the reverse strand, counting down.
CAAACAAACAGGCAGCATTGTCATAGTAAGCGGAATAGCACCACAGGTTATGTGAACCAGGATATGTGTTGTGCTTCCCTGGCTGTGTGGTGTGATAGAGGTCTGTAAATCAAAAGAATGGCTGCAGACAACTGAAAATATATGGAAGGTAAATATTTGTATATTTATATATAACACTCTATATTCTCTATTCACATGTATATTTATTATACATGTGAATAGAGAATATAGGGTGTTTTTTATCTATTTGCCTGAAGACTCATTATAATTATTTTAAAACCTGACTCTAAGGGGTCTATTCACAAAGCTGCCGAGGGCAGCCGAGTGAATGACCGATCAGAAGTGAAGGGAGCCGAACCCCGTTCGGCTATTCACTTCAGGCTGGTACGGCTGATTTCAGCCGTACATCGGCTGAAATCAGCCGTACATCGGCTGAAATCAGCCGTACATCGGCTGAAATCAGCCGTACATCGGCTGAAATCAGCCGTACATCGGCTGAAATCAGCCGTACATCGGCTGAAATCAGCCGTACATCGGCTGAAATCAGCCGTACATCGGCTGAAATCAGCCGTACATCGGCTGAAATCAGCCGTACATCGGCTGAAATCAGCCGTACATCGGCTGAAATCAGCCGTACATCGGCTGAAATCAGCCGTACATCGGCTGAAATCAGCCGTACATCGGCTGAAATCAGCCGTACATCGGCTGAAATCAGCCGTACATCGGCTGAAATCAGCCGTACATCGGCTGAAATCAGCCGTACATCGGCTGAAATCAGCCGTACATCGGCTGAAATCAGCCGTACATCGGCTGAAATCAGCCGTACATCGGCTGAAATCAGCCGTACATCGGCTGAAATCAGCCGTACATCGGCTGAAATCAGCCGTACATCGGCTGAAATCAGCCGTACATCGGCTGAAATCAGCCGTACATCGGCTGAAATCAGCCGTACATCGGCTGAAATCAGCCGTACATCGGCTGAAATCAGCCGTACATCGGCTGAAATCAGCCGTACATCGGCTGAAATCAGCCGTACATCGGCTGAAATCAGCCGTACATCGGCTGAAATCAGCCGTACATCGGCTGAAATCAGCCGTACATCGGCTGAAATCAGCCGTACATCGGCTGAAATCAGCCGTACATCGGCTGAAATCAGCCGTACATCGGCTGAAATCAGCCGTACATCGGCTGAAATCAGCCGTACATCGGCTGAAATCAGCCGTACATCGGCTGAAATCAGCCGTACATCGGCTGAAATCAGCCGTACATCGGCTGAAATCAGCCGTACCAGCCTGAAGTGAATAGCCGAACGGGGTTCGGCTCCCTTCACTTCTGATCGGTCATTCACTCGGCTGCCCTCGGCAGCTTTGTGAATAGACCCCTAAGAATATTTTATTACAATATTCTGCTCAAAACCACACCTGCACACTACAGTTCAATTTTAATATTATATACCCTAATATAAATTCTATGGCATTATTAAATCTGCCTGATTTATCTGAGATTGCACAGACAACTATGTAGTATTCCACTGCCTTTTAAAAGAAGGTATTTACACATCATTATTTCCATAAAGAATCCAAAAGTCGAGGGGATAATTCTTCATTTAAGGAAAGTGTTGAGAACCATACAAAGTACATGCACGGCCATTGATTTTTTAGCACAGATGAAGCCAGTTACAAAGCTTTTACTACTTTACATTCCAAAATACTGAAACTATGTTTTTCATGGAGTAGGCCTTCGGGAGAAATAAGTCATTATTATACATATAATATTTAGCCCCTTCGCTCTAAGCAGAGTGGCTCTTTAACTTTTGTGGTGCTGGAACTGCAATCAGTCTGGCTGATTTGTAGTTTGTGATCATTTGGTCATTTTGAGTTATTCTGCTATTTTCTGCACCTGCCTGCAAAGGGGTGTGACCCTGCCCAAGAGTGGGGCAGCCAATGGGAGAACATTGGCAGTGTTTATATCTCACCAGCCAATCACTAGGAGTTTCATGGCCAGTGGTGCATGCTGGGAAAGTGCATAAGTACTCAGGAATTTTTATGTGCTCTGGTTTATCCTGCCCCCAGACCTCAGCCTTGGGGTAGGGTGTACACTGTTGGAGAAGCTAACCAGGCCTGAAGTCTGCAGGAGGCCAAGCACATCCTCTAACCAGCTGTGGCTCTATTATACAGTGTCATCCTCTGCTCAACTAAAATATTCCTGCACTGTTGAAACTGGAAGGGAATGATGAGTTTGGAGTCTATTTTTGCCCATGAATATCTGTAGCCCTATACCCTCTCTCCCTGTTTTAGCTGTTCTACAATAAGACATTGAAAAAGTACCTAATGTGACTGGCACCCAAACTACTGTTCTCCTCCAGCAAGCTAGCTAAGGACCTGGGAGTAAAATGACAGCTCTCCCTGCCTCTGGTGCTCGCCACATGTCTTTGGGGCTCAGGGGGCACTACAAACACAAGCACAAATTATTGGTTAAATTGAATGTTTTTTCACCATTGATTTTCCTTTATGGTAGCTTTTCAAAAGCAATCATTTGTATACAAATTACCTTCTCTCTTTTTATATTCTATAACCAAAGCAGTAGTTCAGTGAGCCCCAGAAATATACTCATAAGAACTAAGCAAAACAGAGGTTGTAGTGGTCCTAAGACAGAATGTCATCTCACCTCGATACAGTATATTGCAAGTAGAGATATTAATGGGGCTTTCTGAGATGGCAAAATACCACAATCAAAACATCCATAGTTGTAAAAAATATATAGATATTTTTATTAAATTAATATTATAAAGGCTTTAGTACTACCATAAAATCAAAAAAAAAAAATTACAATGTTTGACAATCATAACCGACCATTAATTTGCTAGACTTCATTAAATTTCACATTAATTACATATAGATTTGACCCATAGAGATACAATGGTTAGTTGCTTATCTTGTGTAAGATTTTCAACAAGGTGATTAACGTTGATAATTCATGTAGCACTCCAACTTTCAAGGTGTTTTAAATTACAGCTTCTTCAGGAAGGTAAGAAAATTGCTAGCATGTTTCAGTAGTTATGATGTAATGGTCCCAAAAGAATGTTTTGATTGTCATAAGGAATAAATGTCAGCCATACCAGAACATTGGAATACAGGTGGAGAGGAGAGGAGGCCTCTTGCACATGCCTTAACTGAAGGTCTAATACACATCCATTTGTATATTGCACTCCAGACTCTGCCTCACCATTTAGTGCTGGTCAGTACTTATAACCAGACATCCATCGTCTCCTGTTCCCCCAGCATGCTGACCATTACATCATAACTACTGTATAATGCTAGCAAATTTTCTTACCTTCCTGAAGAAGCTGTAATGTGAAATGCGTATAGTTGTTTCAGACTAGATTACTGCATAGATCTGGAAGAACCGAGAGATTCAAGTAAGAATTAATATGATTCTTGTATTTAGACAATATAGAGAAGGTGTGGTTTTTACAGCAAGCAGACAGTCATAGCAGAGGCTTCTTTCATAATAAACTATAACAACCAGACAAGCTTTTCTACCTTGTTCACCTTATCCCCTGAGAATTATCCTATGGGATAGTCTGACGGTGCCTAGACTGACATTCAATCTGTTTTTTTCCACTATGGCCTTTACAAGCTTCTCTCTCACTTTCCAAGTGACAATAAACTCTCTTTGTCCCCATAGAAAGACAAGGTATAGACTGAAATCCCTCTCATTAACATACCACTCTTCTAGATTGTTAACCCTTTGTTAGGACAGTGTTCAAATATAGGGGTCTATTCACAAAGCTGCCGAGTGAATGACCGATCAGAAGTGAAGTGAGCCGAACACTGTTCGGCTATTCACTTCAGGCTGGTACGGCTGATTTCAGCCGTACATCGGCTGAAATCAGCCGTACATCGGCTTGCTTCGTGTGGCTTCGGATCAGCATTTGGCTCGGCTGTTCTGCTCGGTCCCTCAGAGGCACCGAGCAGAACAGAAAAAGAGTGAAAAAGTAGAAAAAAGTTAATAGAAAACGATTGTGCAATAGACAATGCTAGTTTACTATTGTCTATTGAAATTGAAATAGCCAATAGTAATGTCCCAATGCTTTTCAATGGGAATTTTTCTTTTTTTTTTTTTCTCTATTCTGACATCGCTCCGTGTCAGAATAAAGAAAAAAGACAGAGCGGGGTTTTTCTCCTTGGCGGGAGGATTGGGGCCGAAGCTAGCCGAAGGATCGGCCGAAGCTACGGCCAGATCCTTCGGCAGCTTTGTGAATAGACCCCATAGTGTACAACTGATAATGAGATCTGCCAGCACCGAACAGATCAGTGTTAATTAGTTTAACATTAACCTGCCCTTGCATTCCAGAGCAAAACCTATTACAGAGAACAACTTGTATTTCAGAATAGAGCATGCATTGTGCAAGTAGCAACTAAATAAAATAAGTTATACAATGTAAATGAGAAACATAACAAATATACAATAGGCGTTATCCCAACTTGGCTACAAAAGTGGAAATACACTTTGAAGCCCATTTCCACCTTTGCAGAGGTATTTTCTTTTAAACATATGCCAGCAATGTAGACTGAGTGTGCATGAAACAGGTATATGCAGCTGCTGTGTTTGAACCCACAAACCTATTTTTTTGTTAACTTTCCTCTTCATCTCTGCAGGAAAAATGTCTGCCTGTGCTTTGCAAGCTCCTTTTCACCTCTCCCATTCATTAGTATTCAGTGTGGCAGCCCCTCTCCCCCCAGACAGTGTATTGTCTGTAAAGGGAGAGCTGCTTATGCTACAATGAATAACAGGGAAGAGGAGAGCTGTGTAAAGCCTAATTACCATCCGACCCGGATGTCTGAATGATTTTTCTGTGGAGAACATTTTCAATTTTTAGGCTTAAGGACTAAAAAAAGGTCCATTAAAAAAAACTAGGAAAGCCTAAAATGTGCACATGTATACATCATCACTGCACCTCTTCATTACCACAAGAAATGTGAATAACTTGCAAGGGTCGAAATGGACCTTCACATTGCAGAAATAACTTGAAAACTTAATTTTTAAAAATATTTTTAAAATGTTGCTTACACTTGCTTAAAAGTCCTACCTAGCTCTCCCCTTAGTAATGTTTAGAAGGGGGCTGTGAGAAGTTATGTATCCTCTAATTAACCCTGTCTGTACTGTGCTGGAGGACTTTATTATCAGTTGTAAACTACAGATTTGAATACTGTCTGTCCTAATAAATGGTTAAAGACTTAAAAGCATTGTATGGTAATCAAAATCCGAAGGGGTCCTGGGGCCGAAGCTAGCCGAATGATCGGCCTAAGTTATGGCCAGATCCTTCGGCAGCTTCGTGAATAGACCCCTTAGTCTGCCTCTCAGTTTGTCCTTCTACTTTCACTTTCAAACTGCTCAGAGTAGCTTGGAGTTTACACAAACGCCTTCGCAAAACAAATCTAAAATGTAAAAAATATATTTTCAAAATAATTTTTAGGTATGCTGTGTGAATAGGAATACATAACAAGCATATAGTGGGGTTTTCTAAGATGTGACTTCAAAAGTTAAAATACACTTTGAGCACAGCTTCAAAATCTTTGATAGTGCTGCATAAAAACAAAATGATTAATACAACCACTAATTGTTATATTTATTCAATTATAGATGAGTAAGCTGCTGAACATAATGAAGTAAGTTTTTGCTATCTTTTGCTTTTACGCCTTATAGAGAAAGAATGAGAAAATCTACACGTCGATAGTGCCAGATGTTTCCCCAAATTAGTCTGTGTTTCCTTACATGGCAATGTACCTGTTATGCATTTTTGACCTTGCAATCAAACTGGAATTAAACTGGCTCAACAACTGCCCTCAGTGACCTGTTATTGACTGCGTGAACCTTTTGACTGGGGTCACTTGGGGCCCAGAATAAGAGGTCAAAAACTGGTCAGCGGCTCTGCAGCCTTGGTATGAAAGAGTTTACGGCTGTGATTTATGCAATTTGTACAGACAGGTTAAGGAGACCTTAAAACATACCACAGTGTTCAGCTTGAACTCCATGCTCCATTCGCTGGAAAAATAAATTTTGTCTGTCCCGCTAATACTCTTGAGGATAGCTTCAAATATTTTATCTTTTGTGTTTTATTTGTAACTCACTTTCTAAACTAACTGCAGGACAAACTAATTATGTTTTGAGCTTTCAAAACAAGTGTCAATACGCACCATTAAAAGGAGAGTTAGCACCTTGAAAATGTACTAATTGAGTGTTAAAAAAACAGTAATACATATGAAAAGCCCAAAGCTATGTACATGTGTCTGTTATTTTTTGTTGTTGTTGTTTTGTTTTGTTTTTAGATGGACTGTTTCTATAAATCAAAATAATGTCCTACAATTATTTGATCCCCCTAACAAGCTGAAACTTGTCTCAAACATTCTTCTTTTTTGGTTTTCGGGTTAAAAAAAAGAAATAGCCATTGCATACAATGCAATTCTGTTTAAAAATGAAGATAAATACTTCCTGCTCTCTTTCCTTTAGTAAGATACAGCTAATAGTAGATCATCTGTTCAGCATTGTTGCAGCTTCCAATAAACTTGGCCCTAAATGCTCCTTAATTATGTATGGTTTGAGTGTTAACTGGGACATTTCCCAAAAGATACAAGGTTAAAGCGTGAAAGAAATGGAGGAAGGAGCTGATATGGGTATTTTGCCAGATCTATGGCTGACCTGAGACCTCCAGGCAACATAAACAACCAGACTCAACATGCATTCAATTGAAGTATAACTTTGTTGTGTTAGAAGATGCAGTAGTATACAGAATAGTCATGTTTGGAGGAACTTTTATTTATTTATTACAGGTAATGCCCACAATTTTTGCAGCACTTTACATACTGCACATTCACCTCTGTCCCTGCTGTCAATGTGTTTAAAATCTAAGGCCCCCATTGCACACACACATACACAAATAGTAGGGCCAATTATACAGCCAATTAGCCTATCAGCATGTCTTTTGAGTGTTGGAGGAAATCGGAGTTCCTGGATAAAATCTATGCAAGCACAGGGAGATCATGAAAACTCCATACAAAGATTCAAAAATCCGCACTCTGTGCCAGTAGCAGAAGTCAGACATGGGGGGGGGGGGGGGGGGG
>NW_017308376.1:100966-105231 GCF_000935625.1 Nanorana parkeri | reverse complement strand
TGAGCCTATAGGCACAGAATTTAGAAAGCCCTGTCTTATTACAACACAGACTCTGCAGCAGGGACCACTCTGGATCTGGCTTCTGCTGGGTATGGCTGTTGTGGATGGTGCTGGTCTACAGTTAAATATTGATGCTTAGTATTGTGGCAGTACGTGGCAAAGCCACGCAAGATGCTGGCGACACAGACAACCAAGATTTTCAGCCAGAATATTGATAGATTTGCAGGGAAGAAGCTGGCCTTTCCGTTTCTTCCATCTTTTCTGGATTGTACCTGGGATTTGGATCTCCGGAGATGTCAAAAAGTTCAGGGTGGGATAAAATCTCCAGTCCTGAGGTCAGGTGTTGCCAGTGATCAGGTGGCTGAGAGCAGCCTCATTAAGAGCCCAGACCAGGGCTCAAGGGAGTAGATGGTGTGGTGTGGGCTGCAAGCACATGAGGGTTCCTGCTGGGAAGAGGGACAGGTTGTGTCCAGAAGCCAGAGTGGAGCCAGGGGGGTTTGTGTGCGCTGGAGGAACAGCCTGGGGGGCTGGAAGGCTTGGAGAGGCTGAGAGAGCCAGGCACACAAGGTGCGTGGGTGTGAAATCAAAAGCTGCTGAAAGCTGCTCAAGGACAAAGAGTATTCCTGAAGAGATTCTGTTGAGGAAAACAGTAAGGTCCTGGGACTGGGACACTGAACAGGATAACCTGTGAATGGTGAGATGATATGTTTGCTGAAATACAAGCATACTTTGTTGTACTGCTGAAGAAAGCTATTTTTCTGTTACAAAAGAAATAAAAGACTGTCCTTTTTTCTGTGAAAAAGGCTTCAAGACTGGTACTTAAGCTAGGGTTGCCATCTGTCCAGGATTCACCCGGACAGTCCGGGTTTTGAATGCTGTGTCCGGGTTTCATGGCAGCAGAAACCCGGACACAAGGTGTCAGGCAGATAGGGGCATCTCAACTGTGATATTTACATATGAATGGGTGGAGCTATTTACATATGAACACGCCACAACTCATTATCCCAAAAAAATTTCAGCGCATCGCTAGAGTGTTCGGGTTTCCCTTGAAAAAAGGTGGCAACCCTAACTTAAGCGCTCACCATATGTGCTAGATTTCCCACATATCACAATATCAACACAGTATTTTTTATCTATATGCCACTGCTATGCATGTTCTGGGCATTATAACCATTTTGGGTTATCATAAAGACTTTACACTGCCTCCAAAGTGGACCTGGCATGTAGTGACAGTGCTGCTAATCTCCTCTAATCAATCCCTGTGCATACCAGTTCAGCTTCCAGCATAGGAAGTCTTCTGTCACTAATAACTTATTTGTTGCTACTACATGTCACATGATCTACTGAAAAGAGTCACAAATAAGTGGTTAGCACTTGGAAACGTCCAGTGCTGGAGCTTCTAGTATGTGCAGGGATTGCTGCAGGTTAGAGGAGCTCAGCAGCATTGTCACCAAATGTTGGCTCCAGATCCCACTTCCTACATAGTTCAGACTGACCAGTCTCCTGGACCTATAGTAGTCTATAAAGTTCTACTGCATTCACGTAGGCAGCAGGAAGTAGAAGACATATTGGGCAAAAGTAAAAATTGCTGCAGAACTTCAGTGGGCTTGGTGCAAGAACTGGTAGTATACTGCAGAGGAGAGGGAGGGAGTGTTAAATCAACATGGGAAGGGTGAGAAAATGTTCCGAAAATACTATTAGAAAGTTTCCTTATTCTTAATTAACTTAATGAAAATAAAATTATATCTGTCATTTTCAATATATTGTATAACAAGTCTTTTAAAGATAAAAACATCTGAATTATTAAACTTTAAAATGCTTTAAAACATATTTGTTAAGATCTCGTACATATACAGTATATATATATATGTATAGTAGCTGAGATTTTATAACCTGGAAGTTTCATAAAACATATGAAAATCACATACTGCTTGCCATTTTGGGACGCTTTCTCCTAAATTTTCATAGTTTACACATCTCACGGCCATCAGTACAGATCAAAATGTTGAGGCCCCCTTCAGATTTTTATTGCTGCACACAAGTGCATACATGTTATTGTGTGTTGCATTAAGGCAGCCACTTTGAATGACTTATTCACTTACAGTAGGGAGGCCTGCATGCAGGCTTACAAGTAGACAGCTTTGGCATTTGAGCCTATGAAGAACCAATTACACCCAACACTGTGCCCCTTGACATCTCCCTGCCACCGATCACCCCCAACACTATACCTCCTGCATCTTTGATTTTGAACCTTCAAGCCCCCCTGACACTGCACCCCAAAACACCAGGCACTGCAACTTTATGCCAGCCATCACCCCTCCTACTGATTCCCTGACTCTGAACCTCCCTGCCTCCCAGAACCCCTAATACTGAACCCCAACAATGCCCATTTTTGGCAGCTAGCACCCATCTGCCACCGAGCAACTCTGCCACTGCATACTTAACCACTACTGCCTTGGTTTACTCCCACACTCCAAAGACATACTGGAAGGTTAATTGGCTCCGGTTTAAATTGGCACTGTATGTATGCATGTGCAATATGGACCTTAGATTGTCAGCGCATTGAGGGCAGGGACTGATGTGAATGTGCATGTATGTAAAGTGCTGCTTAAATTGTCAGCACTATAAAAATACTTGTACCAATAGTACACTCACCTCCTCAATTACTATGGAACCCTTCCAATGTGGCAGCCATTTTCTAGAAGTCTAACATCCAAACGTATTCTTTATTAATTTTACTTTTACCTTAAGCAGTTTATTTGAAATACAACCCCACTATTTATCACTGTTCTTTCCTAAACAGGGGTAGGGGGAAAAGTGGGGAGAGGGAAGAGGAATTACTGGTGCTGTGCAAAGTCCCTCTGCCACTTAGTCATGTAGTAATAGTTTGTTTACTGTCCTGGGCTAAAAGACACAACTGTACAGGTGAAGCCATGCACAGCCACCCTAAATTATAAAAAAAATAACAACAGATGTCTACAGGAAGAAGTATCCCACCATTCAGGTAAGTGGGGGGTTTTAAGGGTGAGAGGTTGGGACTGCAACACTGCTTCATGCTACACCCTAATGGGTGTAACATGGTCACAAATATGGACTTAGCCTTTAAAAAACGATTTATTATTTGTATACTTTGGTTTGCACACATTTAAATGCATTTTTTACTAAAGTGTACATTATTTACTATAAATAAAGCTGTTCATTTAGTTATCTCAAGAATCTTAATAGGTACTTAAAATTGATTATGCTGAGCTGATAAGGGAAAGCACTGGCTTGTATCTGGTCTTGTTTAAATGACAAACAAACAGCGGTAAGCAGAGGTGAACTGTTGTATATATTGTTTCCCAACTTGTCAGCTTTCCTAATCCTTCTCATAGAAGTGAAATCTACTACACTGTCTAGTGACATAGTGCAGGCCCATCCACTTCAAAGCACCTCCAGCCAGGTGTTTCCTAAGCATGTGTTTTAAATTAGTCTGCTTGACATAACACTTCTCATTAATACCAGTGTCCACAAGATAAAAACACTTATGGGAAAAAGATAAGGTTAATTTACTTGTACACCAGGGCTATCCAAGCCAGTTCCTGAGGTCCACATATAGAATAGCATTTGGGGGCAAATGCAGTTATGTTTCACATTTATTTGACTTAATTCATTTACATATATATCTTTCAAATTCTGCAGTGCCTTATTATTACAAGTATTCATATAGCACTGACAATTTATGCAGCACATTCACATCAGTTCCTGCCATCAAGGAACTTACAATCTAAGGTCCCTATGCACATAAGTACAGGGCCAGTTTAGACAGGAGCCAATTAACCTTCCAGCATGTCTTCAAGTGTGGGAGGAAGCCCATGGAAGCACAGGCAAACTCCTTGCAGATATGGCTGCAAAGCAGACGTGCTAACCACTAAGCCATTGTGCTGCCCATGCTTAGAAAAAGCTTCCCCATTTATACTCAAATATACCCATTTATAATAGGTGTTTTTATCTCTGCGAATGACCCACTCTTGTCATCCTCCTTTGTTACTACTTCTTTTTGTTGTATTCAGGTCTTCTTTACTGCTGCAACTTTTCTCTGAAATATTCTACAGCACTCTATCAGACTGTCAGCTAACACTGATCCTTGATAAGACACGTCTAAGCAGCATGTCACTATTACCCAGTCATCAGACACTTTGCATCATCATCCTCTGTGCACACACTCTTCTGGCTCTTTTTCATTACCTCCATATATAATTTACAATGTACAAATCTCAGGAGAT
>NW_017308376.1:87396-100945 GCF_000935625.1 Nanorana parkeri | reverse complement strand
GTTTGGAACAGCTATTTTTACTTGTATCTAAATGTGTATATAGATAGATATATATCTATCTATCTATATACACAGTATATAGATAGATAGATAGATAGATAGATAGATAGATAGATAGATAGATAGATAGATAGATATGACGGCATTGTATAAATATCATAGAAGCATTCACAACAGTCCCTGCCCCAGAAGAGCTTACAGTTTAATGTCCTTAAACGTGCCATAGAGACACACAATAGACTACTCTGTCAGCTCACTTGTTAGGTTATTATCATGACATTTCATATCTAAACATTACCACAAGTCATTAACATTATTACAGAGCAGCCAGTGATAGGAGTGTACAGGAATTGTTTGAGGACAGAGAAGTGTACTTATCTGACCAAAATCAAATGAGATTTTTGATGAGTATTAGCAGATGTAACTCTAAATCTACACTGGAGTTTTTTTAGATACAAGGCCATAAATCTTGTGATCGATTTTAAATTCCTCCCTTACTATTACTTCTATAGTCATGTGTAAACATGCAGCTACAATCGTACATGATCTCACAGAACCTCAGTTTTGCGTTTTTTTTCCGTGCTGGACTATGAATTTTAAAAAATAATGGAGTTCTGTTTGAAGGTTGCTGTAACTCTTATCTTGCTAGAAGCACAAGCTCCTCCAAACAGTTTATGTGTGTAAGGAATGCTTGGGAGGTAACTACCGCTACTTAGCATTTTTTATATAGCATCACTGATTCAGATTTTTATCTTGTATGTGGAATGGTGTTATCAGGGAAGCAATTTAAGGTCATTATTCAATAAAAAGATGAACCGACACATGATAATTACTGATTTGACACCAAATTCACAGGAAATTGTGAGTTAGCATGCACGTCTACATACAACACATGTTGATTTTACATACTACAGACTGGAATATGTATTTAGTCCTGGTCATGGTAGTATGGTCACTATACTGTATATGCATATTAATTTTAGAAGTGTTGTAAACTGAATTTCAGGAACAGTATTTGCAAATTAACACTATATTAACATGTATTGTGCTTCAAATGAAATGTCTTGTTGGAGGAATTAGTGGTTCCAACTGTTGTTCTCATGGTACATTGTCATTCTGGTAAGCACTTAGAGCAATTATATATTTATGAATGAACTATGACAAATAGGTCAGTATAAATACAAAGGTGATATTACTACCTTTAGGAGTCAATGCAGTTTAAAGGGACTTTCTACATAAATGTGTAAGTGCAAACCTGCTATATACAGTACCATTGGGTAAAGTAGAATACAATAGCCATTAATTCCTTTATCATCATTAGGGGAATCATGCATTGCTTGATGTTTATGTTTTTTTACAAATGTTTTGCCTGGAGTTTGCAAATTGCAACTTGTTTTGGTTATGATTTAGAGGGTTATTCCCAAAGCTGCCGAAGGCAGCCGAGTGAATAACCGACCCGAAGTGAAGTGAGCCGAACGCTGAATTCAGCCGTACATCGGCTTGCTTCGGCTGGCTTTGGTTTGGCAGAACATGCTCAGCATGTTTGGCTGAGCCGAAGTGCAGAAGGAGTTTGACTCAGCCGATCCAACGTGTGGATCGGCTGAGCCGAACCTCCAGCAGGCTACTCGCTGCCGTTCAGCCTATTCTTATAGTAAAGATCAATGGAGAAAGAAAAAATAAAGATCAATGAAAAAAGAATTAAAAAAAGAAGGAAACAATTGGGCAGTGACAGCTAGCTCCGCCAAACTGTTTCCTATTGGCCGGGACCTGCTAGGTCCCGGCCAATGAATAACAACTTGGCGGAGCCGGCCGTGATCTGACGGCTGGCTCCGCCCAGCTGTCAATTGCGAGGCTTTCGGCCGGCCAATCGGCCAGCTTCAGGTTTCACCTCGGCTCAGCCGAGCCTTAGCATATGCCTTAATTGAGCCGTGAGGCCAACTTTGGGAGCTGTACGGGCTATAGTGAATAGCCCGTACAGCAGCCCTTTGGTTCTACTGAACCGAAGGGTTCCGGTGGCTGAAGCTAGCCCGAAGGATCAGCCAGAGCTACGGCTGATCCTTCAACTAGATTTGTGAATAACCCTCTTAGTGGTGCGTAATATGTTGCCAGTAACTAGGTGTAATATTAATATCAATTTGCTTGGTTATAGACTAAAGATGCCTATTGCCATGAAGATAACCTGGAGAAAATAGGTGCCTTAGAACTTCTCTACTGATAATCTTTCTGTGTATGGGCTGCTTTGGACTTTTAAAACTAAGAGGCATCTGTTTACATATTGATAGCTCACAATAAATGATGCAGTGTTTCAGGATCACTCCAATGTCTACATATCACTTTCAAAAAGTATCTTCTAGAGAACCCCGATATATGTGGGTGGTTGGTAGCCAGTCGGTACCAATGGGCAAATATTTTCCAATGGTCAGGACTTTTTAAGCTATTGCAAATGCTGATTAAATCACTTACAATAAATGCTGCTCATTGATGGTCAAAAGTGTTAGTTTCCTGCATAATCAGCTGGTCCCCTGAGTACTCACTCTGATATCCTGTTTTAAGGTGACTCATTTCCCTTCTAATGTCCTATGGAGCCACCCTTGTGTGTGTTAGTAGCAAGGCAAGCCACTCCCCAGGTTCCTGATCCCCGCACTGCCTGCTTCCCTTCTCCAAGCTAGTGGATGGACAGCTGATGGAGACTTTGCTGTCCCTTGTGATCGTGTACGGGGTATGAAGTTCAGGGAAGCAGAACTGAGAAAGTTGGAGCCAACTGTTTGTAAATATGAGTGTAACTATTCCCAAACTGGAATTCAGTGAAAAGATTGGGAGCAGAAATGAAGTGGAAGGAGATATAGGTAAGAATTGTTTCATTATTTATGGTAGATTGAAAAGATAAGAGTCTTGTTAATAGAATACCAGACAGGAGGCAGTAGTTAATAGAGTAATGGAGACATGGACAATAGACAATGGTCTCATGAGTTAGCTAGGGGTATATTTTGTGCATTTGCTCAGGAAAAGGGTGGGATTTGACGATGTTCTAAATGTGAGGAGCAAAGGTTCAAGGCAGAATGTGAGGGAAATAGGATGATACTGACATCTGCAGTAGTACAGAGTAGTAGTTCAAATGATGAAGAAGAGAAAATGATTAGCTTGACTTTATGCAAGCTGAGTTTTAGGTACCTCTAAGCCATCCATGGTCATGTGGTTACCAGGCAAACATGATGTGACTATTAGTACAGATGAAAACAAATCAGGATTATTTAGGTAGATCTGAGTGTTATTTGCATACACCTGTCTTTTCTCTCTTCACACTCTTTTGTCTATTTTTTCACTTGCATCTGAATGTTCCTCATTCTGTTTGATCTCATCCTCTTCCTTCTCGCTCCCCTCTTTCTGCATAGTAGCTTGTGTAACGCTTATCCTTAGGTGAATGCACCAGCACAAGGAGAAGTCATGCCTTAGTGTGCCTGGATGCACTGATAGTGTGCCTGGATGCACTAGTGTGGTGTGACAAAAGTGTCCGGTCTAGCACTAAAAGCTCTAAATTTCAATCATGTCTGCTGCTCTGAACACTGTTTATTGGTAACTGCAGTGCCCATGTAAAATTTTTGTGAATTTGTCTGTCTGTCTCCTAGAAAATTAATGAATGAATCTTGCTTGCTCAAGTCAGGATAAGTGATTGTAAAATGTAATGCATCTCTGTAAAATGTAATTCTAGATGTTTCAATAATTTTATGAGGTCTATGAATTTAGCACTTTTCTCATTTTCTATTTCAGCCATAGCTGGGCTATGAGAAGCTTTAAATGCTGGGATAACAATAGTTCATCTCTATTATGCAATTGGAGTTGAATGTTGTTATATACAGCTGCTGCTTGCTTTTCTCACTGTGTCCTGGACTGCAGCATGCCTGTGGCTAAGTCCAAAGTTGATGTACTATGTCTCGCTTACTCAATGCCAGAAGACTGTTAAAAGAGATTTTCTTTTCTCTAGACAAAACAATACACAAGTATTCTAGCTCTCAGTTCATTTGGATTTTTAGTCTTTAAACTATCCAGGACACATTTATATAAATGCCCTTTTGCTAATATGTTTCTGATCCTTTTGACCCTAATAATTTTACGCCTATTAACCACCAACAGACTTTTGCTAGGTTTTCCACCAAGGAAAAGCAATGTCTTTTTATCTTGGCTCTTCTCCTTTATCAAAAGGGATTAGATATATATTTATAGCAAAGGCTTTTCAAAATGTTTTTTTTCATTTTGAGACATATAAACAGGTATTTGTGTACACGCGTTTCATAAACATATCGAAATGGATTTCATTAAAGGAAGAGGAGTGCTGACTATTTTAGACCTCAGAAACAGGTGAGTAGCCTATAGTCGCAGAACATAGAACAGAACAGAGGTTTATGGAAAAAGAATACATTTGTGGCAACCATGATGGTTTACCAGTTTTATCCCTTTACAGAGAAGACATATTTCTATACATCACCACCTCAATAAATACATGACAGCCATGGTTCAGCTATTTTATGTTCCTGAAGGAATTATTTAAAAACCTAGGGATACCAACCTGCATGCCTGGTGTGATAGGTGTTATAGGCTGGTACAATCAGAGTGGTTGGTTTCTTCAACACAACTTCAGATTGCATAGTTACAAAATATGTGTTGGGGGTTCCCCAACGATCTTTAGCTACAAAGATTACTATATTGCACTGTTTAAACAGAGATATATACACTTATACAATGTAAAAACTGTTTTATAACACTAGGTTCACTTTAAAGTACTAAATATCTATCACTGTAATGTGTGTACCTAATAATAGAGAAAGCACATGCACTGAAAGTGAAGTTGTACTAGAATTGTGAACTTAGACAAAAATCCTATGGGTGTATTGAACGCAATTATATTTGAGGACTTGAAGTTGATTAACAGAAATATCTAAAAAAAGATGCAGGGACCTGGTTGTGTGTGATTTTAACCTGTGTTTTCCCTTCATATTCTTTACGTTATGAAAGGTTTATTTTAAATATGCCTATTAGACTTGCAAATGTGTAGAACCCCGATGGAAGGTAAGGAGTTTAATACAAGTGTTACTGTAATTTATACCTTTGACTCTCATCTTAAACAACACAGTAAAACTGAAAAAAAAAGTTCAAAACTTTTTAAAATTTAGGAAGAAATGTGTCATCTGTCATATGTTTTGCAGCATAATAGCAACAGACAACAAGCAGCCAAGAAGTGAATCAGCACCAATGACTGTTCAAAGTCCATGTGGGTAGACAGGCACATGGGTAGGAATTGAAGTCTCAGCCTTTGTATATTTAACACAATCCTTGTGAATGACATCTTCTTGGAAAACATCCAGAAACCTTGATCACAGGATGAACTTTTCTTGACTTTGTGAAACATTAACATCCAGTGCACCCAGGGACATGGGCATGCATATAAATCTGCGCCACAAGTCTGTCTGTGTATTTCTTTTAAAGACTGGCTTTAAATACTCCCTGACAACATAACTGAATCCATTTATTTTTAACTCATATAGACACAATGGGATCTTTTCTTTATAATACACTTTAAACAATGTTTGTGTCTTTGATTAATTAAGTTGTTTCAGCTTTAATATTACTTTTTTCCCTGGATGACATGAAATAAACAAGGTCAATGTGAATGGCTGATTATTGCACATGCAAACTAACATCTGAAAGTTTTAACTGCCTTCTTACAAAGTGGCCTACAACAGCTACCCATGTAAATTATATCTCTTCACATTTTATAATCATTAATTGCATATAAGGTTGATAAACATTCAAATAGGTAGCATAACGTATGGTCTTTCATTTTACAGTAAAACAATATTTTATAATTTAAACAGAGTTTATCTTTGTAAAATTCTTTGGAATGTAGATTTGCATATTTAGTAGGTAGATAGAAAAAAATGTTATGCAATTTTGGAATGTTTTTACAAAGTCTGAGGCAGTAATCCCCCCACCCCCACACCAAACCAAGGCACGTATATCATAAATTGTGATGGCACAGGGCAGTACAGAAACCAGTGTGGAGAAAGTAGGGAGGCTGCCTTTACCAGTACTTTTTAGGTCATTGAGGTTCCTGGCCATCATGCTTGTTCCATGTTAGTATCTCAAAGTATTGGAGCTAAAAACAACTCATTGATTGTAAAAGAAGAGTGATGCCTAACTTTCCAGCAGGCAGTGTGTGTTAAACCTGTGCTCTATTAAGCTCTTTGGGGCTCTCTTAAGGCCACTGCTATTGGACACTTCTGGGTATGTTGAATAGTACGTCTCTACTGGCCATTGTGGTTTCTCCTGCCAGTTGATACAACACTACAGGATGCAATTATATAGCGTTCTATGTATCATAAACAATTGGCATTTTTAATAAAATACTTGTTTTCACTTTTTTTTTTTATCCCTGCTTTCATCTTAGTGCTGCTGAACTCCTGCAGTCCTTTTGCAGTAATTTCCTGTCTATAGTGGACCAGTTATAATGATTGTTGAAATGGCCATTGTAGAAGCCTATGTGAGATGGTGACAATGCAGGAGCACAACCGGGAGACAGGGACAGTGACCCTATAGCAGAACATGGTTGATCAAGGACTTCCAAAGAAAAATCAGCAGGTATTTTTTAATGAAAGCTGCAGATTTAAAAATAGCTTTTCAAATTACATTAAAGAAGAAATTCAGGATTTTTTTTAGTAACCTTTGCCATGTGGCTCCCTCCACACTGCAAGGATAAATGCTTGTTGTGTCTAGGTGCTAAAATAACAAAGATATACTCACCCAAAGTTCATAGTCGGCAAGCAGTCACAGCACTCCCTCCAGCCTGTCCCTATCTCAGCAGCAGATTGGAATGTTCCTCAGCATCCCCACAGTGTATAGATGTGATGATTTACTGGACCTTAGACCACTGCAGGGGAAGAGACATTACAGGGACCGGTCTAAAAGAAGTCGGCTCAAAGCTTTGGATAAGTATATCTTTGTTTTGCTTTTCTAACCTAGACACAAACAAGCAGTTAACCCTTGCAGTGCAAGGGTTAATAAAAAAAAATTCTGGAGTTCTTTAAAATATTAAAGCTTATATGAATTTAATGATTGCTCTAACATATATTTTAAGGCTCTTTTTCGAAGGACGGTTTTTATAAACACAGTTATTTTTGAACAATAAATTGTTTTATCCTAAATGCACTTTAAATATGTGACATCGGTTATCCCATGTACATACAGAAGCCATAGATGTTTTTCTCCTCTCTGCACAGCTTTCGAGTTCATTGCACAGCCACAACCCTGATGGGACAATTCACACGTCCATGGAAAATAAGGCATTTTGCAGTAAAGTCAGCAAGTGTGAAAAAAATTGTCTTGTATCAGCCTTACTTTCCATGTTTATGAGTTGCTTTCCCTGAAAGTGAATTGACAAGTTGTCAATGAACAATAGTCTGTGCCATAGCTAGGCTTTTCACAGGTTAGGATGCCTTTGGGCAAATGGGGCTAGATCTACAGTTTCCAATATAGCATATGGAGCAGTAAAACAGTTACAAGAGGGTGAGAGACATACTTGCCAGGATCTTTGTTTTCTGGTTCTGTAGACAATTCATTCAGTTAGAGCATTTGTGAAATGATTTAATCTCTTTGTTTTATAGGAAAATAGCAGATAAATCCCAGTCAGGATGCTATCTGCATGTTCTCCCTGTGTGATGACCCACAAGATACTTTTGTAGGTGACAGTGGTAAATCTTCCTGTTCATAAACCAAACCCCAAAAACACCATAAAATATTTCAGCTCTTAATCCCTTTAATTTTTATTCCTGTTCACCCTTTATAGACCAGATCAGTGTTTTACATTTCTGCTATGGGGCTGTTTATTCAGTGATAACTTTGTCATTACGTAATAAAGTAATACATACATTATTTTTTAAGGGACAAATTTGGATATTTTGGGCAATAGTATTTGTAAAATGTATTTTGTAATCTACAAACAAAAGGGCTTTAAAAAAAAGCTAAACATGTGTTTAGTTTTAAATGTGTTTGGTTTTTACTGTAAAAAAGTATGCATTTCATTTTATAAATTGTTCTGTTTAAATTATACTAGTGAATACAATGAAACTGTATTATTACATTGTACAGTAAACTCCCCGTTATCCGGCATCCACGGGGATTAGTAGATTACAGATGAATGTAGTTTCTGGTTTCTTGAGAGTTACAATTAAAAATAGATGTAACTAATGCTATACACCATGCTATAGCATACCATAACATAAACTCTGTATTGATGTATTATATTAATATTGAAATGAAATATTCAAAAGCAAATTAAGACAGACACAATTAGTATTGGTGCTGTAATTCAGGTGTTCTAATACAGGTGCTGTTATGCCGTGTGCACAGTGGCTGCCTGACATTGGGGCTGGAGATCAGTAGTGTATATTGTAATCTACTGTATGAGCAATACAGTGCAGTACTGCGAGTTATCACTAGTTGGCGCTTGTTCACAAAGCACCTTCCCAGGCGATCGCCAGACGCTCGATCCCAGGATAATACAGCACTTTTCACAGATCGTCAGACACTTGTTCCCAGGATAATACAGCACTTTTCGGCCCATCTCTCTACATTCCCATGCTGCAGAGCCCTCTCTCCTTTTCCTTGAAATTCACAGATCAGCAGAACAGTGAGTGCTTAGTAGATTTTTGTTCGCCAGTTAGAGGACAGTTCCTATTAGTTGAATACTGGATAACAGAGAGTTTACTCTATTTATTTATTGACACTTGCAGATTACCTGCAATTGTCATTTTACACAGTAATTTCTGCATTATGACAGCTGTTCCTGTTGTGTAATACAATGCAATTCCAGCTGCCATTTTAACTGCTGGCAATTGCCAGTAACAGTGGCAGGGGGAGAGGAGCAGGACAGAAGAGATGAGTGGTTAATATATCTTATAAAGTCACGCAGGAAAAATAATTTTAACTATATAAAATTATAGTATAACAATACAATTCCTTTCCTTCATATTGACTTTTCGCAATTACAAAACAAGATAATAAAGAGATAAAATAAAGGTTTTATTGCAGAATGACACATTTAGTAAATAGTACATTTTAATAAATATCTGTACATCAGACCAAAAATAGGAAAGAGGGACAGAAGAATTTGGTTCAAATAAGGGACACTTGGGGGGTATGTTTAAAGGACATTAAACACTATCGGGTCTATTCACTAAGCTGCCATAGGCAGCCGAGTGAAAGACCGATCTGAAGTGAAGTGAGCCGAACACTGTTCGGCTATTCACTTCAGGCTGGTACGGCTGATTTCAGCCGTACATCGGCTGAAATCAGCCGTACATCGGCTCACTTCACGTGGCTTCGGGTCGGCCGAACATGCTCGGCATGTTCCGCTGACCCGAAGTGCAGAAGGAGTTTGACTCAGCCGATCCAACATCTGGCCATGATCGGGAGCTGTACGGGCAATAGCCAATAGCAAACTAGCATTGCACCAGCCCTCTGCTGAGGGCGGGTACAATAGCTAGTTTGCTCCGTGTCAGAATAAAGAAAAAAAAAGAAAAAGCAGTGTATCTCTCCGGCCGGGAGCTGGAGACTCCCGGAGTGCCTGGCGGAGTTTTTTTTTTCTTTTTTTTGACGGCAGCAGAACCGCACAATCGTTTTCTATTTTTTTTTCTACTTTTTTAAACTACTTTTCTGTTCTGCTCGGTACCACATTGTTCTGCATCTATAAGAATAGACCGAACAGCAGCGAGTAGCCTGCCGGCTTAGTCGATCCAGATGTTGGATCGGCTGAGTCGAACTCCTTCTGCACTTCGGGTTGGCTGAGCATGTTAATTCGACCCGAAGCCACCCGATGAAATCAGCCGTACCAGCCTGAAGTGAATAGCCGAACAGCGTTCGGCTCACTTTGCTTTAGGTCGGTCATTCACTCGGCTGCCTACGGCAGCTTAGTGAATAGACCCCATAATGTTACATATTTCAGACTATGAGCATCAAAAAGTAATGTAAACATCAATATAATTAGTTTTTCATATGTAGAATAATACAGTATTATAGTGATGTATAATAGGGATGTCAATATTTTATTCAATTATAATACCATATTGCTTAAATTAAATTATTTATAATAATCAGGAAAAATATCCCACATTCAGACTGCATTAATACATTGTAAAAGGTAGGTCACATATTTGGCAACAGATGAAGACCCTTGTGCCGCCCCAACAGGGGGCATAGAATATGAGATGCATAGCCTCAGTTAATATTAGCATTGTTATATAGGTTAGAATTTATATAGTGTGATTTGCCTAACTATTTTCTCATAGCTAAATCCATGTGTTATCCTATGCTGCCATCTAGTGGCCTTTTGTTGTAACAAACATGCTTTCTGTGATTATTCCTCATGTAACGATGTATTTTCCCCTAGTGTACGCCCCTTCCTGCTTCCTGTGTGTAGTACTTCCTGTGTCATGGCACAGCTACTAGCCACATGTAACAGGACACACATATAATCTGCACAGTACGTAGGAAAGGCATCATTTTCTGACCACACAATACTATAACCGTTCAACTGCTGTTCCTATCATCTGCTGTAATCCTGATGTAAAGAATAAACACCTATTTTGAATGAATCGGTATTGACGAGTTCAGCTATCTGACGAGGATTGTCCGCAGTGAGTATATCTGCTTATACAGGCCAGGCATAGAGGTCTCAGCAAGGGATATATTTCGCTATCACAACGATCGGAGTCAGAATAACCCTGATGGAAATCACAAAAGACTGAAAACAACTTGAAAGTTTTTAATAAATTCAAAGAACAAAGGAAAAGCTCAAAAGAGAATATTTGTGAACTAGACTCCACATTAATGACAGTGACAAGGAACTGATATGACACACAAATCTTGCACAAGTTTCTCGAATAACTATGGAAAAAAATCTTCTAGCTCCACATGAAGCTTACTGCAAAACTGTGCTATAGCTCATTTTAATAATATCAAGAAAACCTATCCATAGAGATAGCAGTAACCGGCTACTAATACTGCATATGTTTACAGGAAAAAGGAGACTTTCTTATTTTAATGGTATTCCACCGCCGAGTGCCAAACCCGGCACTGGTAACTCTAAGTGCAGGGCTTTCAGCCCGAAATCAAGCTAAAACCAAAATGTTTCTCCACATGCTCTGACTCTCAACATGACTCTCAGCATCAACTTTTTCCTGTCATAATAGCAACTTTGTAGCAGTATTCTCTACCCAACATAGCAAAACACCACCCACATTCCCATCCCAGCTTCCAACTGCATGCACATCCCAGGTGCAGGCAACCAATGCGTCTCCACCTTAAACAATCAAGATTCAGAAATTGCCGCACTCCACAGGAACATATCTCCTCTCCTCGATCCTCAACCTCTAATGCATTTCACCATTAGGCTCAATCAAAGAGATCTTGTTAGCCCCCGATGTGTTAGGAATAAAGGTAAGTGTAAACATTTTTTTTTAAATTAGTATACTATAAAAAAAAATTAAAGCCCCCCCACCTTTATATACAGGTGAAACTCGAATAATTAGAATATCGTGCAAAGTTCATTTATTTCACTAATGCAACTTAAAAGGTGAAACTAATATATGAGACTCATTACATGCAAAGCAAGATAATTCAAGCCGTGATTTGTCATAATTGTGATGATTATGGCTTACAGCTCATGAAAACCCCAAGAACCCCAAATCCACAATCTCAAAAAATGAGAATATTACATGTAATCAATAAAACAAGGATTGTACATAGAACAATATCGGACCTCTGAAAAGTACAAGCATGCATATGTACTCAGTACTTGGTTTGGGCCCCTTTTGCAGAAATTACTGCAATTACTTTTGCACGATATTCTAATTATTCGAGTTTCACCTGTATACACACACATTCAAATGTGAACAAGCATCGGGTGCAAAAACGACAATTTTAATTTAAAGGTGAATGTAAACTCGAACAGTTAAACCCTCTGTTTTGTTATCTTTTGAACTGTTAAATACATCATTTAAAGTGTATGGTTATATTACACACACAATGGGTTGGACTTGATGGACATATGTCTTTATTCAACCTCAAATACTATGTAACTATGTAACTATCTGTTTGATAAGTGCAAAAGAATACCTGTTAATCCTGCCAGAAATCCAGTGAAATCCTAACTTCCTGTAGTGAGCTGATAACACTGTGGGGTTGATTTACTAACCTTATAAACACACCACGAACATGTATACACCTCTGTAGTGTGTTCCCTCCCAGCATGATCTATGGGTGGAATCTAGACACCTTTGTAGTGTGTACACACCCAGCAGGTGTGTTGTGCAAAGCCCTGCATGAATTGCAAGGTGATGTTGTGTAAATTAGCTCTACATTGTGTTGCTTGCGTTGATGAATGCAGGAATGTAAATGCATGAGCTAACCATTTTTGTCTAAACTGTGAAGCAGCATTATATATGCATCATGTGCATGATTTTTCCATATATGGCATTAGTGGAAATATGCTTTTAGAGACTTTTTGGTTGATAAATACGTTTTGCTGTGTAAAAATCACACGCACCTAGTGCGTGCGTGTGTTTAGGTTAGTAAATCACCCCCTGTGTCTCAGCTGCTGAGTTTCATCTGCCCTGCTGAGTCCACCTCTGTGAACTACAGAACACCTACATCAATGTTATATATATGAGAAGAGTGGATGCATTCTACAGTTCTATTGCAATTCCTGACTTAGGATGACAAGGCTGCTCTTTCATAGCCAAAGTACAGTGAGTGAGTGTTGTCCCTCTAGGACAGTGGTTCTCAACCTGTGTAACCTCAGGACCCACATTTGTTCCTTCTTCATTAAGTCGCGATCCAAGTTGCACCACACTGGAATGCACGGCATTGTGGTACCACATGTTCTGATCAAACTGTGGGTGGGAGGTGTGTTAGGGGTGCCATTCAAATGAAAGGCAACACAATGCACCTCCTGCACCAGAATAAAAGGTAGGCACGGTTGCGTGGTATGATTAAAACATTGACAGACACACACAACCACAAACAATCTCACACACATACCGAAAAAATGTTGGTGTTCAGTGCGGGCTGCTGTGCTGTGACGGAGCTCCATCCATATGTGCATTGCTTGTACAGCTCCTTTACACTCCAAATAGACGTGCTGCGGGCCAAAATGTGACGTCACTCTGGTTATGCGAGGGAGCTGTAAGCAATGCATGTATGGACGGAGCTCCCTTGCAGCCCCCTGCCCACCCCAACTAAAGTTGACATTCAACGTCGAGCAGCATATTCTGAATGGCTACTAGGCATGAGAACTGACAGTACTGCGCAAGGGTGAGGCTGAGGAGCCTCTTTGCCTGACCTGTGAACTCTGGTCAGGTGAAAAATGATGGGGCTTTGAAAATGTGCCAGCACCTTCCCTATAAAAGTCAGCTCACTTGGCATCCTTTCGTCAGTGTGTATTGGAATTACTAGGGGACAGCTGACAGTTGTGTGGTGGAGAAAAAAACTGTACTATTTA
>NW_017308376.1:85712-87377 GCF_000935625.1 Nanorana parkeri | reverse complement strand
GGCTTCCGTCAATAACAGGTTATGTTGCTGTTTAGCTGCTGTTGGACCCCTCCTTTTTTTTTCTTAGGTTTTAGTTTTTATTTTCTACATAACAAAAAATCTAAAAAAAAATTTTTTTGTTTAGGGTTTGTGTCTGAGGTTTAGTTTAATTTGTTTAGGGAGGTATATGTTTTGTTTGTATAATTTTGATAGGGGCTGACATAATCCACTGTCATTTTTATTTCTGGATACAAAATTACTGGTCTCTACCTCTTCTAATGTGGCATCTTAAAAGGCTTACATGATTTGCAGCATGGCACTGCAATATTGCTGACTCTTATCTCTGACATTATCTGCTGTAATTTTTATTTGAGGTTTAATAAAACTTGCCTTGTCTCTTCCTCTTATACCGCTGCCCACTCAAGATGCTTACATACTCTCCAGCCACAGTGCTATATGGCTGACTATTGTCTCTGAAACATGGCTCTGTAATTTGTATT
This sequence comes from Nanorana parkeri, assembly GCF_000935625.1. NCBI lineage: Eukaryota > Metazoa > Chordata > Amphibia > Anura > Dicroglossidae > Nanorana > Nanorana parkeri. The sequence goes on along the minus strand of NW_017308376.1, from coordinate 86,898 downwards.
TCTTCAGAAAAACTCCTCATGTGTAGTTGTGGTTTCGAAGTGTTATATTGCACTCTATCTTGAAATTGTATTTAACTTTGTAGACAATACAGTGTGGTAGTGCACTAAAAGAAGATTGTTACACATTTGAGGAATTGAACTTTATTTTTTATAGTGTAAACCTTCTGATAGCTGTTAGATCTGTTCTGTCTGCTACTGCAAAGGTTCATTTCATATTTGTATATGTCTCCCATGACAGTGCCCAGCCCTCGGTGTCCTTTGCTTGACAATCCCTTGCCTATCAGCCTTGAAAATGGAGAGAAATAATTTTCAAAATTCGCCTCCCATTGATTTCAATGAGGTTCACTTTAAAGTTCTCAACTTGTGAACTTTAAATTTCAAAGAGTTTCACTTTAAATTCTCAACTGGTGAACTTTTCGGTGCATTTGCAGAATGCCCCTGTGAGTTAAACCTGAGCAGGTTTGTCCATCACTAAGTATGATCCTTAAAGTCTACTATAAAGCCAGCTCCACAGCTCTTACGTCCCTTCACTTGTCTGCTGCTCCTTTCATTCCTGAAAGCAAGAAGGAAAATCCTTGTGTCAAGCTGCCATTATGGAGGACTCTATCTATGCACCGATTTTATAGTTCTGGGTGCTTGAGGAGTTTCAGTGCTGTCATGTGGAAGAAAGGAGCGTAAGTCACATGGTCTGCCATGCCTGAAATTACCAGGTATGTCATTTTACTTCCCATGGCAATTGAAGCAGAGAGAGAATGAAGAAAAGGAAAGTATAAGCAGCATTGAGGGCACCAATTAAAAGATCCTGTCGCTTTACCCTGCTTGTTTTTGACTTCAATACTAACCTTAAAAATGAATACCACCTTTCCCTCACCCCTGACGCCCACCATTTCTTCCCCTCCCTGAATCCTCCTTCTATCAGGTGACATTATGGGTCCTTCCCTTCATCCTCAGCTCTGGCAGTAGGCAGTCCTCAGTCCAGTTGTACTGTGAACACAGCCTACATGATGACACTCCCCTGGTATAATAATAGGAGAGGCACAAGGCACAAGTTTTCCGATTCAACATTATATTAGATCAGGCTTGTATTTATACTCTATATATAAATATTTATATATATATAGATATATATATATAGATATATATCTATCTATCTATCTATATATATAGATATATATATATAGATATA
>NW_017308376.1:43975-85388 GCF_000935625.1 Nanorana parkeri | reverse complement strand
TATATATAATATACACATATATACAGTATATTTCTAGTTTTTATAATATGTGAATTCCTTCTTTTTTATTTACCCTGCTTTTCTGACCTAGGCAAAACCATAATTCCAAGGGACCAGCACACCTTTCAGCTTAATTGTCATGAAATATTGTGGGGATCTGCTTAGTTTTACCCTGCAATAATTTTAAAGAAAGTATTTCCACAACATGGAATTAATGTTGTGTCATTTAGCTAGCAGAGCTTTACAAGTCATTTCCGCTTTTAAAGTAAATAATGTACTTGCTTTTCCACAACATGCTTACTTTCTCTTCCTACTGCAGCTATATAGTGATCACATAATTAATGAGGACGTTTCTGTAGGAACATTCCAAATCTAAAATCTTGACTTTGTTAAATCAAACGTGAAGAAAGCGTCTTTAAAGCTATGTACACATATGCGCTCTTTGATTTGTAGCACTGATTATCTAAGTCTAAGTGAGACAATAAATTCTTCACTTCAATAGGATATGAGTTGTAAAACCTGGACTTCATCTCATCTCTCTGATGGCATGCAGCAGTCTGGTACATTTTAAAGTGAGGTCTAACATGCTTTGACTTGTGTGCTAGTAGGAGGCAATCAGAGGGCCAGCTGGGAAACTCCCTTTTTATCTCACTTCCCTCTTTGAATTCATCCTGTATTCATACAAATCTTGATTAGGGTAATCCAGATGCAGCACAAATCGCCAGTAATGCTAAACCAAAAAACTCCATCAACACCTTTATACATTTAAACTTATTGATTAGAAGTTTAGAACAGACCATGTATGTGTGGAAGTGAATGGCCATAGCAACCTTTTATTAAAACAAAGCAAAACACATACATAATAAAAACAACAGGGTGAAAAGTTCTTGAAGACGTTAATGCAATGTTTGAAACCAAACATTGCATTAACACTAACCAGCTCGGTTTAATTCTAGGCCTTGCCCAACCTTAGGGACTATTACAGAAACTAACTGAAGATATATTCCATTTAATCCACAGCAGGTCATTCTAACTAAATAACCAAAGAGAGATGATTTTACATACCTCATGTAAAAATAGTCAGCTTTATGTATTTAATATTAGCAATTTGTACTAATATTTTAGCTAATTCTTTTCCTATGCATACTTTGAAATGGTCTGTCAGCATAGTACATGCTGAACATTACACTGACATTTTTACTTCATGACATGTGACCACTCTGGCAAAAGTACGCATATTCAAATCTGCAAAAATGTATCATTTAGACCAGTGGTTCTCAACCTGTGTAACCTCAGGACCCACATTTGTTCCTTCATCATTAAGTTGCACCACACTGGAACACATGCCATTGTGGTACCACATGTTCTGATCAAACTGTGGGTGGGAGGTGTGTTAGGGGTGCCATTCAAATGAAAGGCAACACAATGCACCTCCCACACCAGAATAAAAGGTAGGTGCGGTTGCGTGGTATGATTAAAACATTGACAGACACACACAAGCACAGACATTCTCACACACATACCGAAAAAAGTTTAAGGTGTTGAGTGCAGGCTGCTGTGCTGTGATGGAGCTCTATCCATATGTGCATTGCTTGTACAGCTCCTTTGCATTGCCTATAGAGGTGTCGGGAGCCAAAATGTGACGTCACTTTGGTCACGCGAGGGAGCTGACAGCAATGCATGTATGGATGGAGCTCCCTTGCGGTCCCCTGCCCACCCCAACTCAAGCTGACACTCAACGTCGAGCAGCATATTTTGAATGGCTACTAGGCATGATAACTGAAAGTGCTGCGCTAGCGAGGCTGAGAAGCCTCTTACCTAGTGCAGTGGAAGGCATGCAGCGACCCACTGAACATGGGGTTGCGACCCACGATGAAATGGATTCTAAAGTATCATATAATGAACCGTATAATATATTAAAAAGGAAAATTACATTCACAGTAAGGTAACTTCTAACATGTTTGCAGTGTACAACAAGAGAAAGTAGAGGATGCTTGGAAAGTGACTATTTAAGTTGTTTTCTTACTCTGAGGCCTTAGTTTTCCCTAATCATGCCTTCAACTCTGTCAGCAGTGTCATTGCCCTACTAGTTTAAAGGTTAAATAAAGCACCAAGTGTGTCAAAGTGAGTGGAACCAACTGGTGCTTGGCTTTTAGGAGATAATCAGTGCTTAATAGGTACATAATAGCTAACAGTAGAGCTGTTAACATAGAGATACATCACAGGAGACAGAACACAGACTTCACTGCAGTCAAAAGTTAATCAAAACAATGAAAGCTTTGAGAGTCCTCTGACTAAAATAAACTGGAAAACAAATACACTTAATTTAGGAGACGAAATGAACTTTTTACTGAGACATTTTACTTCTTTAATTATGTGTAAATTCCAATAAAAACATGTTATTCCATTCCCATTTCACCTTGGTACTTTCAGGACAAGCTGCCACAGTTTTCCCTCTTATACTGCATGTTGAGGCATTGACAAGGCTTATCCCTTAATAGAGTGTCTTATTATTAATAATATTATTATACAGGATTTATATAGCGCCAACAGTTTGTGGAGCGCTTTACAATAGGGGAAGGAAGACATCACGGTTACAATACTGTATGGTAAGGAGGGACCTGCCCATGAGAGATTATATTCTAGAAGTGTATAATGATGGCCATACATGTATTTGTGATGAATCTAGGTATAAGCAATCTCCAACATCATTGAACATTAGGCATGTGCACTAGCAAAAAATTTGTTTTGTTTCGTTTTGATTCAGACTTTGCGTTATTTCGTTTTTTGGGATTCGGGTCCGAAATTCAATTTGTTTCAGGATTTGGATTCAGACTATGGGGTCTATTCACACAATTCACTCGACTGCCGAGGGCAGTCGAGTGAATGACCGATCTGAAGTGAAGTGAGCCGAACACTGTTCGGCTATTCACTTCAGGCTGGTACGGCTAATTTCAGCCGTACATCGGCTGAAATCCGCCGTCCATCGGCTTGCTTCGTGTTGGTCCTGGGGCCGAAGCTAGCCGAAGGATCGGCCGAAGCTACGGCCAGATCCTTTGGCAGCTTCATGAATAGACCCCTACATTTGTTAGCGGTAGTCTGGACAAAATGTCATTTTGTTTCATTCATTCGTTGCAGCAAAGTGACATTAGGGAAAGAAAAAACTTTTTTACAGTCTGCAGAAGAAGAAGAAGAAAAAAAAAAAGCGTGAGGTTCCCCCCCAATTCACACCAGACCCTTAAGGTCTGGTAGGAATGTTACTACCGTTAACAAATTTCGGAATCGTAAATTCGGATTTGTTTGCCTCCGTTATTTCTGGAATTCGGAATTCGGATGCATCCGAATCTCAGAATTTACGAAATTTCGTCCGAATTTTGATTCGGAACGAAACGAATCGCACATGTCTATTGAACATTAAAATAATGAACAATGCTCTATTAAAAATTATTTAATCAATCCGCATTAGGAACAGTTTTCTAATGTACACATAGATAATAGTTCAATTGATCAGAAGTGATCAGTGAAATTCTGTCATGACTGATCCTTGACAACGAACTCACTACATGTGATCAAATGTAGGATCTTTGGTTGGTGATTTTTTATTCAATTTGGTTTGTTTAGTCACATTTTGTATTGAGATTGTAGTCCATCACGGGAGTGATCTTGGAGTGCTGGCTACTTTAGAACACAGAGCTCTTAGCTCTCCAGGAAGGCCCATATAACCTAAAGATATGCCACCTGAGGCTACCTCATTATAGGGATGGCCATCTATCTATCTATCTATCTATCTATCTATCTATCTATCTATCTATCGCACACTGTCGGAGCTGTCACTATTTACATTTTTTCAACTTTGTGTGGAGTGTACAATGTGTACACTCCATTCAGGTCCCTGCTCTTCAGCTTGTTGTGCTGTGCAGTGTTTTCTATGTATCCTTGCAGTGACCTGTATTGATCCGGTGTAAAACATAGGTCATTGCAGTATGTGTGCACAGGCCCTGAATATTTGTAATCTGAGGGAACAAACCCTGCAACCATTTCAAATTAGATTTTTCTTTTTTTCAAGCTCAAATCTATTTAAATCTCTCATTTACACAATAGATGATGATCTTGTTAATGTATGTGAAATGATAATTGATATTTCTATGATTATTGTCATTATTAAAATAAATATTAATAATACCATTTTAGGATAAATTTGATTTTTACAGCTTACATTTATATTTCTTACTTTATTATAGCTGCTTAATATTATACTCTATGTAGTATTAAATGATACAAAAATATAGTCTTCAAGATATTGTGACATAGTTACAAAACAAGCATAGCAATTCATATTTAACATCAAAATAAAAGTGAATTTCTTTGTAAGTCAAAATAATCAGGCAGCAATAAGTCTTTCATCATGAGTTAAAATAGCATGGAACATATTCCACAGGCTCTATGAGATAGTCACCTTGTGTCTGGTTGTCATAAAAAAGAAAGAAAAAAGCTTTGGGGTCAGCCCTGTCTTATGTTTGTAGAGGTTATAATGCTTCACACTGAAAGCTATACCAGAACCAGGTCAGTCTGAAGTCCCAGAGGTCCTGTAGTCAAACAGTTTCAAATGGCTGTAAGTGATAAGTGACACTGCTGAATGTCATCCTATACAAACACTCATGACAAAACATCACAAGTATTCGTCCTTGCTTCTAAACGTGTTTTTGTGGGGGGTTTTTTAAATACATCAAAAGACTACAATATGTAAGAAAAACACATGGGAAAAGTATAATTTTAATGAAGCAAATAGAGGCATTGTTCTCATGCAACATCTTTGAAAGGAAAATATGTATTTGGGAGGGTTTATAGTATACACATTGAAAAACCTGGCATTTTCTAGCTAGGCATGGATTTGTCTTCCAATAAAATGGAAGCTTCTGTATTGGCAGCCCATGAAATAAAATAGAACCTACAATTAAGCTATGTATAGATTGTCTCATATATTGATGACCGTGTAGTAGGGTAGACTTTCACACTGACAGTGCCAAGTAGTAGGCAGCGGAAAAACAGCCGTTTTATGTGACGTATACACTATATTGCCAAAAGTATTGGGAGTCTCCTTTACATGCACATGAACTTTAATGGCATCCCAGTCTTAGTCCGTAGGGGGTTCAATACTGTGTTGGGCCTACCCTTTGTAGCTATAATAGCTTCAACTTTTCTGGGAAGGCTGTCCACAAGGTTTAGGAGTGTGTCTATAAGAATGTTTGACCATTCTTCCATTCTTCCAAATTTGTGAGGTCAGGTACTGATGTTGGACGAGAAGGCCTGGCTCGCAGTCTCCGCTCTAATTCATCCCAAAGGTATTCTATCGGGTGCAGGCCAGTCAAGTTCCTCCACCCCAAACTCGGTCATCCATGTCTTTATGGACCTTGCTTTGTGCACTGGTGCGCAGTCATGTTGGAACAGGAAGGGGCCATCCCCAAACTGTTCCCACAAAGTTGGGAGCATGAAATTGTCCAAAATGTCTTGGTATGCTGATGCCTTAAAAGTTCCCTTCACTGGAACTAAGGGGCCAAGCCCAACCCCTGAAAAACAACCCCACACCATAATCCCCCCTCCACCAAAGTTTACACTTGGCACAATGCAGTCAGTCCGTTTTCCTGGCAACCGCCAAACCCAGACAGAGAAGCGTGATTTGTCACTCCAGAGAACACATCTCCACTTCTCTAGAGTCCAGTGGTGGCATGCTTTACACCACTGCATCCGATGCTTTGTATTGCACTTGGTGATGTAAGGATTGGATGCAGCTGCTCGGCCATCGAAACCCATTCCATGAAGCTCTCTACGTACTGTTGTTGTGCCAATCTGAAGGCCACAAGAAGTTTGGAGGTCTGTAGCTATTGACTCTGCAGACAGTTGGCAACTTCTGCGCACTGTGTGGTTCAGTATGTGCTGACAACGCTCTGTCATTTTACGTGGCCTACCACTTTGTGGCTGAGTTGCTTCCACTTTGTTATAATACCAGTAACAGTTGACCGTGGAATATTTAGTAGCAAGGAAATTTCACAGAACACCTGAATCCAATGATTTTGAGGGGTGTCCCAATACATTTGGCAATATAGTGTGTGTGTATATGTATATATATATATATATACATTGGTTAATAACATATAGGGGGTTATTCACAAAGCTGCCGTAGGCAGCCGAGTGAATAATCGACCCGAAGTGAAGTGAGCCGAAAGCTGTTCGGCTATTCACTTCAGGCTTATACGGGTGATTTCAGCTGTACACCGACTAACATCAGCCGTACATCAGCTTGCTGCGGCTGGCTTCAGGTCGCCCAAACATGCTCATGCTGAGCATGAAGTGCATGCTCAGCCGACCTGAAGTGCAGAAGGAGTTCGACTCAGCGATCCAACATCTGGATCGGCTGCGCCGAACCTCCGACAGGCTACTCGCTGCTGTTCGGCCTATTCTCATAGATGCCGAACAGCAGTGAGTGGTGGGGGTGGTGTGCTTACCTCAGTCCAGTCCTTGACCACAAAGGTATGTGTGCAGCTTAGTAGGATTATATATATATTAAGTGGCTTCCTCTTTGTTCTTCTAATCTTGTGAATAAGTGGAATAGTTTTCATCTGCAAAGGTTGGGAGTTGCACCTTGCAATGATAAAAGAGATATACAAGAGCACTTATCTACTGTGATTACATGGATCATAACAACTTTATATTTCTGTAAGGTATATACTGAGGATCACTGGGAATGCGAGGGTATATCTCCAGATCAGTGGACAGATACCATCACATTGACACTGCTAAAGCCTGATGGAGGGACCCTGTGTGCCCCCAAAAGTGCTTGTTTATATGACAAGGAACTTCAATAAATGAACAAGCTCTTTTGGGGCCACGCAGGGTCCCTCCATCAGGCTTTAGCAGTGTCAATGCTAAAGCCGGATGAAGGGACCCTGTGTGGCCCCGAAAGCGCTTGTTGTTTATATGACAAGGAACTTCAGTAAATTAATGTTTGCTTATCCTAAGAAGGATTTTGGTGTGCTGGTGACATCTTTACACAATTGACATTGCACAGGCCGCAAGTGATGCACTGCATGGATCCCGCTGGTGAGAGAAGTCTGCTGTGGGCCAGTGAGAAGATTATTCAACTACCTAGGACTGCGTAAGAAACACATTGGGTTATGAAATATCTGCTCCACATTTGTACCCTTTGTTGAGTGCAGTACAGTTTAAAATCTTGTTTTTATTAGAGTTTAATAAATGGTTTTATGCTATTTACCACTCTTACTGTTCTTTTTGAGTGCATAATGGAATACAGTGTTTCTTGGCCATATAAACAATCTCAGAAGATCACTGATCCCAATTTAGGGAACACGGGCTTTAGACCATACTGAAATATATTAGTAGTTAAGGTTCATATAATAAGATGAGCAGTATTATATGTGGGTAAAGCACATCCAGATATCCAGTGTGGATGCACAGGGAATTGGTATAAAGACCAGTGTGGATACTCTTAGTACTGAAAAGCACATCAAAGACTTATTATTTCATTGGAAGTTAATTTTGAAAAAAAATTGTAACTCCCGAGCACATGTGCAGTAGTCATGTCATCAGGCCCGACCAATCAAGTGATCAAAGACTCCAAGCTGGAAGAAGACTGGGACAAAGATGTAAACACGGGAAGGGGAGGAGCACAGCACAGGAGGGATCACGCAGATAAGTTTACCATATTGTGCTAATATGTTGGGCATACTAGAAAACTATGGCTTAAAGCACCTTGGGCCCCTTTTTCTGGGAAAGTTCTTTACTTCCACTTAGCATATTACATTTGACTTTTTTTTCTTGTGTTTCAGTTTGCCATTTAATTAGTTGTAATTGGTAGCACAAGCATATTTGTGTATCAAAGGTATATTGAATCACTGTCACAGTCACTTTGGAGTTTGATACTTTATTAACTATGGCATATTATGGTATATGTGTTTGATAAATAACTCTTTATTAGCACATAATAATACAGGAATTTTCAAAGGAATTTTAGTTAGGAACCACAATTTATGCACCATGAATTGGTATTATTACAAATAATAACATACATTTTAAATCCCTGTTTTTACCTAATTTCTTCAGTTACCGCTAACTCAAGTCCAGTAAACCTTTTTCGGAATCATGTACTGTATATGGACATTAGAGGAAGGGACTCAAATGCAGGCGCATCTAAGTTGCTTTGGTTTGCTTTACTCACCTTATTTAGGGCATTGATAAATTGTTTCATACTGCTTCTTTCATTCACATTGATTTGTATGGAGAACAAAAGCAGCAAAAAACCCAAAACATGTACATGCGTTTTGACGCGTTTATTTTTCCAGGAAGATAACAATGTTATGAGGTCATTTCCTTTGACCTCTGACCTTTTTCATTAGCTGTTCCAATTATTTCCTGCTTCCTCTGACCTTGTCTCACATGTAAAATTGTTGCAACATGGATCCATGGGATGCAGGCATGCTCCTGGTGATGGTTATTATACTGCTACGCCAAAGTGCTGTAAGGAGACGTCGTTTTTGGGTGCACCCACTGATGAGAGAAAGAGATCCAAAGGGCCAGTTTGGGACTCTATATGCAGACCTTCATGCAAGTTTTTTTCATACACCCACATGTCGATATCTAGGTAGGAAAGTTTGCTTGTTATGTGTCCCTTGTGATGGAATCTCTCTCACACTCTCTCTCTCTCTATATCACTCTCTCTCTCTCTCTTTAACTCTCTCTATTTCTCTTGCAATCTCTCTCTCTATCACTCTCTCTCTTTCTCTATAACTCTCTATTTCTCTAGCAATCTCTCTCTCTCTCTATCACTCTCTGTCTTTCTCTATAACTCTCTCTCTATTTCTCTAGCAATCCCTCTCTCTCTATCACTCTCTCTCTCTTTCTCTATAACTCTCTATATTTCTCTTGCAATCTCTCTCTCTCTAACACACTCTCTCTTTCTCTATAACTCTCTATCTCTCTCTCTATCACTCTCTATATTAATGATGACATAAAATTACAGTTTTTGTACATATTCACTCACAGAGAAATGCCTACAAGAACTACTAAGGGGAAATTTGTGTATTGTATACAGGCAAGTACATGTGCAGAGTGATGTTGATAACTTGCATGCAAATCACAATTCTGTATACACCTCCGTGGTACCGAGCAGAATAGAAAAACAGTGAAAAAAGTTTTTAGAAAAAGTGGAAACAAAAGTTTACAAATGTAAATAACTGATAGCGTTTAAAAAATAAATAAAGATTTAAAAAAAAAGAAAAATTAAAGATTATTAAAAAAAGAAAGAAACAATTGGGCAGAGCAAACAGTGACAGCTAGCTCCGCCCAACTGTGTCCTATTGGCCAGGACCTGATAGTGTCTTCTAGCAGGTTCCGGCCAATGAATAACAACTGGGCGGAGGCGGCCGTGGCGTCACGGTCGGCTCCGCCCAGTTGTCATTGTTTAATGACAGTTCAGCGTCCCCAGGTAACCTATAGTGACTCTGTATGATTTGCCCATTGCTACACGCAGATGCACTCAGCAGGTTCAGGTTCACATGCCTTTACACAATCCATAGAACATGATGATTTATGGGACCTTAGATTGCTGCAGCGGAGGGGGAGTGACGCTGGAAGGACAGGTCTAAGAAGAAGCCGGCTCAGTGGTTCAGGTGAGTATAGCTTTTTTTTTAGCACCTAAACAGAAATGAGCAGCTAACCCTTGCAGTGCTGGGGTTGCCCCACTGCAAGAGATAAATAAAAGCTGTGGCCGGAGTTCTTCTTCTAACACATAATTATAATTTATTTGCGAATGTTGACTGCCAAATACTCTATTGTTATTTTTCTTAAAAGTCCTCATTAAATAAAACCATTCCATTTATTGTACATGCATTAAAAACATGGCATGTGGTCTGCAGTGGTCTAGTAAAAAATAGTTACTTAACTGTACTGTAGAACAACCAATGCTATTTACATTGTGCCTTACTTTTCTAAACTTTCTTCTAACACATAATAAAGCATTTTATTCCACCTGTAAAAGATAAAATTGTTTAAAAAGTATTCATAAATTCATTATTCATGCAGTGTCTCAGTCAATCAGACAAAAGTTGTACTGTATAATTTTTAAAAAATGACAGTCACTTTACTTTTCTTGATGGACATCTATTGTCACCCCTGGTCACCTTATTCTTTCGGTTCTTCTAATACCACACTAAAGTGTTTTCCATTTTAGGCTGCAAAGAGAAAATTATTATACTTGCATTCTCAGTCAATCAAACATGCAATCTCCAATTTTGTCCAGCTTTAAATGTAGAAAAAAATGCAGAAAAAACAGAATATATTTGCTCTTTTTTGTTGTTAGGCGACTACCTATGTTCTATATTCTATTCAATTTTATTTCAGGTCTAGTAAATTAGACATCCAATTTCCAGTGCACACCTTGTCGAATAATTTAGTTACTTTAATCTCATTATTGGGGAGGTTTGGGGAACAGGGAAACAGGTAACCATCTAAAAAACTAAGATTTCACTACAGTCCCAGTATTTTCATTTTCAAGTCTCTACAAATCCCTTCAACCACACAAGCAGCCCCTAATATATTATATACAAGCCATCACATTTGCTGGGATCCCAACCTGAAAAAAAGTAATTTCTGGGAGGTCCCCTTCCCATTTCAGGGAGGTGCCCTCTGCTCCCCCTTTTTTTTAGAGCACCCACCTGAAATGATGGCAGATAGCAAAGAAGCTGTTGCTTCCCATGCTATCTACTGGTTTTTTTCTTTAGTATTCTGACAGCAGCTGCCGTCAGAATAAAAAAAACCCAGCAGAGGAATAAATAGATTGAAATAGTCAATAGCAATTTATCTATCTATTTGCAATAGCCAATAGCAAGCTGGCTATTGCACCTGCCCTCTGCTGCTGTCAATCAGCAGAGGAGGACCTGATGGAGGACTTCAGGTGCACCTCTGCTGATTGACAGCAGCAGTGGGCGGGTGCAATAGCTAGTCTGCTATTGGCTATTGCAAATTCAAAAAGCCAATAGGAATCTAGCTATTAATTTCTATGTTGTCTTTTTTTGTTTTTGTTTACTGTGATGGTGGCTTGAGGCTCCGATATCAGAATAGAAAAAAAAAAGACAGCAGAGAAATGTTTACTCTGCTAGATAGAGCAGAGTAAACCTTTCCGGGAGAAAATGTTTCTCTCCCGTGCGGCTGTGAGCCGCTCTCTAATAGCGGTAGACTCCCGGAACGTCTGGGGGATTTGGGATGTCTGCATTTGCTGGATTTATCCTTGCTAACTTGGACTACAACAAATACTATATGACACTCTGCAAAAATATTAACCGGTCTGTTCACTAAAGGCTGAAGAGTTTGGGGAAGGCAGGAGAAGTGAACAATCTAGGACCACATAGCTGATCTGGAAAAATCCTCCAATTCTGTTCACTTTCCAGTTCAGCTATATTGTCCTAGATTGTTCCCTTATCCTGCCTTCTCCAGACTCTTCACCCTTTAGTGAATAGAGCTAGCAATTACACTTATACTTAGTTATTTATATACAGATGCGTTTTAACACCAATAATGAAGCTTTGCTAGAGTTTGCATTTATCAGCAGCTGTATAACAAACGTTTGACTTTCATTTTGCAAAAGTAAAAGAAATGCACCCATGAAGATATGAGTAACGCACTTGCATTTCTGACACATTCATTTTCATTAACAGTGATTTTGTTTTGTTTTTTCCCCTTTTATCGAATGATCTTCCGCCTTCGTTTGTACTGCTGGATCTTTTTTTTAATTTTGCTTAAATTATATGGTGCTAAAATTTTTATTATAGTGCCTTCTACTACAATGAGTCACAATGAGAGTCTTTCACCATAAAAGAATGTCTTTTTACAATAAACATTTTATTTTAAAGAATGTTTTTAACGTGAATACAGCTTTCATATTTTTAACTTTAATATGTGATATTTGAGCTTAAAGGAGAACTATGTGATGAGTGGTTTACACTCATCCTCATAGTTAGAGCCGACAAAGAAGCTGCCACAGGTCGGCTCTATTGACCGGAAATTGAGCAGAAACGTGCATCGATCCGCTCACTTCCCGATCTCCTCCCTGCAGTGAGTGGTGACTGTCAATCACCGTTCCCCTCAGGGATTCCCCCCCCTCCACTCTCTGATCCTTCAGTTCTGAGTGGAGGAATGAACGGGGAGGGGATGGGCACAGCTAGCTCTACCTCTGGATAGGCAGAGCCAGCTGTCAATCAGCCAGCGGAGTGGATCTCAACAGTATTATCAGGATCCATCCCAGCTGAGGCGCTCTCAGTATATCGTGGGCAACAGCCCGCTCTATACTGAGCTTTGGGTCATGGGAGGAGGTTAGTATATGTCCTCCTGTGACCCTAAAGAGAACTATGAGGAAAAACACTTACTCCATAGTTCACTTTTAAAGCATATATAAACCCACTCACTGAAATAATAACTTTGTATGTAAATGTTAATGTAAACTTTAAAGTGCTTTACAACCATTTTTATTCTGCAGCTTCCAATAAAAGTATACCTGGTGATCTTGCCATAAAGATCCTTGTTCAGGCACTTCCTGTTATAGGGTGACAGCACTCTGTCCCTGTCTCCCAATTGTTCTGCCTTGTCCCCCCTGTCTTACGACATTCCGATGGAAATTACAAGTGGTTCTTTCAACGCAAATAATGCAGGTATTGTCTACTATTGTCACCAGAAAACTGGCCCAGAGAAATTACATACAGCCTTTACAGAAAGTCATGCATGTAGAAAGAAAGTCGCTGCAAATAGGCTGCAGGAGATCAGCAGCACTGAGATGCAACAAGGGTTGTAAAAGGTAAAAACATAACATTAAAGGCAATTATCGATGATACATATGGGGGAATTCAAAAAAGAGTGTCATTGAGACACATAAGAAAAGTGCCTCAGGGTTACAGGAATAGTGTCATTATTTGGTCTAAATTCATGTACAAGGCTGCTTAGCATTCATGAATTTGGTGCAAACCTATGAACCTGGCACTGGCTTGCAAGACAAACTTTAGGACAGATATATGCACACTGATAAAGTACATAGATGTGTCCCATTTCTTTGTCCAAAGTGTCACATATGTGTCTGGGGCAGATATCAGTTGAATCCTCAGTTTCAAGGAATATGGCACCCGAGGTATGTGTTGCATACTGCAACAGACATATATATACAATATGAACATTGGACAGAGTAGTTACACCAAAAAGTACTTGGTCTTGCTTTGCATCACTATTCCTGTTAGTGAACTATTGGAGCTTAGTTATTGAATATATCACTAGCACAGCACCAGAATGAAATATGGAGTCGGTAGAGGTCTGGGAAATGGTGCAGCATGTTTTTTAATTTGCCGCAGACATTTCTTATCCAGCATTGGCACCAGAATTCTGGTGCAAACACAATATTGAATTCCCCTAAATAATTTTTAGTTAGGGTTTACTTCTACTTTACCATGTTAACGTTTTCCCCTGTTTCTGAAGTAAATCTTTTTTAAATCATGGTCTGTGCATAATCTTTTCATGAATGTTTTCGTTGATTTTTATCTTTTTATTTCCCTGTAAGCACCTTATAAGAAGCTATATTTTATGGTTATAGTTCTATGGGGTGCAATAAAGGTACTTCTGAAGACATATCTAACTTACTGTAGTGTTTGCTCAGTTTTCCTGATCCCCCAAATCCCCCCCTCACACACAACACACACAACACACTATCCACAACATATCTTACTGTTGAATCTGTAGTTGTACCCACTAAGGAGCCACTGGATAGATGGGTCCTTCTGCCTTCCCCCAGTGGGGACCTGACTTCAACTGAACTCAAACTCACCAACACACCTGTAGCAGAAAGTGGTCTTGTTTAAAGATCAAACAAAAAGCCCTGTCATGCCTGTGGGTCATATACATTTTTGCCATTGTGGCGACCAGTAGAAATACCCCCCTCTGCACCAGTGGGTTAGGGCCCAAGCCCAGCCAGCAGGATTTAGCCAATTAAGCTTCTCTTATACGCCCATCTCCTGGCAAATGTCCATCAGGGCCAGGTGGAGATCAGGGCGGATGGATCCTTTGTTGCTTCTGTAATCACTCCCAGGCTAAAATGCAAGTGAATTAAAGAGGCCATCAGCCATATCTATAACATCACACTGGAATATTTTGATGATATGGCTACTATACTAGGCTTACCAGACACTGAGGCTTATTCATCCACTCAAGCCAGGTGCAGACTTGGGCGTTTGCACACAGCGGTTGCCACACGGCCCCATTCATTTCAATAAGGTTATATCCATGTGGTGAACACTGAAAAAAGGTACATGCACCTTTTTTCATGACACGCACCAAGCTGGTTTATTCAACCGCAATCGTGTGCGATTGCATGGGTGGAATCGTGGAGGGAAACCACACGATCTGCCTGGCACTACTGGGGAGCTATTAGAAAAGATTGACACTGCCAGCACGATCACCACGGTTTGTGATTCCGTGACCGCACGTCTATCCGTGCGGTTTTGTGCACGATTCCCGCACGCTCACGGATCGCCCAATTGTGTACTTGGTCTCAAATACTGTATGTACTTAGTTTTAAGTCAAGTACACAATATGTGAATGCATTTGTATATAAGTCTCTAACAAAAATATTAAACAATAAAACATTAACTTTCTATTTTGGCTTTGAACAATCTTGATGTGGTCAGCATTTTTTTTATTCAAGGCACTTTTCCTGTGTTCTCAATCCTACACTGATTTATTACATATCATGAATATATTTGAATTTCATTTAACCTATGAAGAAAATGTGAAGATACAACACATACAGTTAGCATAATCCCTGGACTAATAATGCCACACTATATAATCATTGATGTTGATGCTTTCTAATTTTAATAATAGAAAATGAAACAAATAGGTCATTTGCTTGCTTTCTACACTGCTTTATCTCTATTAGGAGTTTACCCTTGGCAGTTTTATTATAAATTCATGAGGTTTATAGAAAAACAAGGTTTATGTTTTGTCTATTTTCACTATACTTACAGCAGCAGGTAAATGTTATTTTACCCACAGCTTGCAAATGAGAGTTATCCTACGAATGTTATAAGAAAAGAATTGTAAAGGAATATGTACATTTAAGACCTGTCCTTAACTGTGGGTGTCCCTGTGTTATTTTTACTGCAGGAAAACACAGGGACATACTGCAGAAAATACCTGCATGTCATTTATTTTTCTGCTTGCATGCGCCCCCTATCATGCGCGCAAGTGGAAAAATAAATGACATGCAGGTACGTCCACCCACCATGAAGAGGTTGCCGTCCACCCGTTTATTTACAAGGGTGGACGGCAAATAGTTAACTGGGGCCCTGATAGAGGGTGTATCTTTTGCCTACATGCTTTGTGCTAATAGATGTCCATCTTACCCATCTTACAAAGTTGTAAGTTCTCTACACTGTAGCACTCCCCTCTACAGTCAGAATGTATGGCTACAGTAGGATGGGCTTCCAGATTTTAAAGTATGAGCTCTAGAAACAAAAGTGTGCACTGGTATGTGTTCCAAATGACCCTTTTATCAGTTCACTTTACAGTTAAAGTGACGCTAAACTCAGGAGTTAGATCTTAAAAATATATTCATATACCTTAACTATTAACAAAATGCATCTTATTTGTGTATCACTCAGCTGTAGATCCTCAAATCATCTATAAATTGGTGCCAACACTGTCCTTCCTTCTGGAGGGTGGCTACTATTATTCCCCATGGTCCCTGTGTGTGTTGTAAAGTAGCCACCGCTCCAAGCCCACTCCTTTGATGGACTACAATCTCAATACAAATTAGTAAATATTACAACATCTTTTGTTAGGACAGGTGGGTAGGTACCACATCCGTATGATTCAGTAAATATATACATAAAAACACACACGGTATTGTTGACTTTTTTGATACTAAAAGACAATATTAATCAATTAAAATTAATCTTTATTACAATTTATGATTAAAACAAGATATTGTGACGTGTTGAAGTGTACAACATGGAAATGCTTGGCAACTATGACTTGAGAAAATTGTCTCACTAATCACTTTAGAAGCTTAATCACAATTCATAGAATCATTTTAGGTATGTGATGCACAGATACATACAGTTCATACGAAGTCAATCAATTTTGGTTAGAGTGCTTTTTTTCAGCAGAGGAGACAGGGGACTCAATTCGTTTCACAGCCAAATATAGTCAGCTGCTTTATCAGGAGAGTCTCAGGTAGATGCAGGTAGGTACTTAAAAGAGAACTAAGGGGTAAGTGTTTTCCCCATATTTCTCTTTAGGGTCACAGGAGGACATATACTAACCTCATGCCATGGCCCAAAGCTCAGTATATCTTGGGCTATGGCCCGCGATATACTGAGAGCGCCGCAGCAGGGACAGATCCCGACAATACTGTTGCTCTGTCGATCTAGATGCAGAGCCATCTGTGCCCACCCCCTCCCGGTTCGTTCCTCCACTCAACGCTGGAGGATCGGAGAGGGGAGGGGGGAATCCCTGCGGGGAGTGGTGACTGACAGTCACCGCTCACTGCAGGGAGTTGATTGGGGAGTGATTGGATCGGTGCATGTTTCTGCTCACTTTCCGATCAATAGAGCCGACCTGTGATAGCTACTTTGTAACAGGTCGGCTCTAACTATGAGGATGAGTCAAAATCACTCACCTCATAGTTCTCCTTTAAGTACAGCAACCCAGTTCACTGTTGAAGCAAAGGGAGGACCCATAAGCCAGTAGAAAATAACAGCTACATTTTATATATGTGTTAGACATTAATAAATCATTGCCATAATACATTTTAAAATACAGTATGTAATATACCGCAGATCAGACCTCACAATGGGAGCAAAGATTTTCAGGCATAGTGAACATAGGGACACAGGGAGAGAGAACACCCCAGCGAATGAATAATAATAATAATAATAATAAAAAATGTTTTCAAAAAACATATATAAAATGTAATTTAAAATAATGTAATATATTATTTAAAAGCACCATACATAATATAAAACAATATAATAAATGAGTAAATCAATATGATTTAAAGCTGGAGCCTATTTGATTGATATGTGTCCTATATGTCTTAAAGCAATCCAGCACATGGAGATCTGAGGCTGGGTTTACACCTGTGCACTGCAAGAATGCATGCGTGTTGGAGTGCCATCCATTCTTAATGGCAGACCAACAAACCTTACCAATGCACGTATGCTTTAGTACAGCACAACAAAAGGCAAAGCAGTGCCGTTCATTGTGGTGAGCTTCTGTGCAAAAGTCTATGTTCCTTTTTTGGTGTGTTTTAGTGTGCTGGGTAGCCCATTTAAATGAATAGGCTGTCCTAACACAATGCACATTACCGTTCAAAGTAATGCACATTAGTGCACTTCTTTTGAATGCACCGCAAAGGTGTGAATGTAGCCTAATTGTTCAAAATCAAATAATCACATCTCTGCACAATTCTCGCTTTAACTGATGTGGACTGTTTAGTAATATTTCTGGAAACTTTGCATTACAGCCTAAGGGCTTTACTTTGGGATGCTGGTTTATGGCTATTCATTTCTACTTTATAAGCCTGCACCAGGAATGAAAAGATAATAGGATGGCATTTTCTTCCCAATCAAACTTCTTGCAATGCAGATGCTAATCTCCAGTGCAATTATTTGCACACCACACAAAGTAAGATTGCACTATGGCTGTTCATACAATACAGTACAGAATACAACAATATATTTCTGAGCTGGATAGCCTTTTGAATTTGCAAAGATTCTTGTGTGATAGAAACTGTAATACTGGAACTGGAATTCATAATATGCATTAGTGTACGTTGTATTAATATAGTATTGTAAAATGATACAAAACATGAATATGCTCTATAAATAAAGCACCGTAATAATACCTTAGTTTTAAATATGTACAAATGACTTCTTGAGTAATTATTATACTGACACAATCCATTTTTTGACAAATGAGTACAACTACCTACCATACCCCATGAGATGTTAAATTATCTGTGAGATTCGCTAATTACACCAACCTGTTTGTAGCATTTATAATCGCTACCTTCAATCTATAATCCTGCACATCACACTCATAGTTTAAGAGCAATTCCAGGCAACAAGTAAAATCAATCAGTGGACTGGTAATACTATCAAGGAAACATTGCATCTCTGTATAAGTCAGAAATACTTCTCCTTTTACATTTAACGCTTTGATTTTCAGTGATGAAGCACCTACGCAAAGGTGAAAATCTATCAAATAGGTATTATGTCATGGTTCTAAAAAGGTCCACAATTATACTCCTAAAGGATAAGGAAACAATATTTTGTTCCTCTTTTCCCTCACCACACCCTGAGCTAATGTAGCTCACCCTCCCTCTCAAACTCCATACTTAGCTCACCCATCTCCCAGCCTCATGGAAGTCTACGGGGTTCTACTGCGCATGAGCAAACATCAGAATGAAGGAGTGGCCCCAAAGGATGTAAACCTTGTGACGAGCCTCTGCCTTGAGAAGTCAGTAAGTCCCCTTGAAGGGGTGGAAGTGGGCTACTTTAGTTCAGGGGAGTGGGCATGTATACAAATATACAGCAATAGTATAAATGTTTTAAAAAGTTACACTTTTTATCATCAAGAAGAGAGGTGCCATTTTGAAAAATGTTACCAGTTTGCTGCAGGGAGGAGGAAGCATTTCCTTAGTCTACTCTACCCCAACTTGTGTAAACACAGGTAAAGGTTTTTTTGAGTCTAGGAAGAAGATGCTGACCATTGATAATGCATGAAAAAAATGGTACCTACCTTCTGGGTGGAAAGGCAACTGAAGTCGTGGTCATGCAAATTGTTGTGACCTCTATCAGAGGCAACACTTGCAAATGTTACATTTATACATAACATAGCTTTAATTTTCACTGGTGGAGTCTATCCTAGCAGTTGGAATTGTTCCTACAACCTGAAACAAACACATTTGCTCAAATAAGCAACTAAAATGAATAAATGGTGTGAAAATCAAAGACTGAGAAAAAGAAAACCTCTACTTAAATCAGCCATTGTTTACTTTGTCATGCCTTGAAGTGCTAGGACTTCTGAATAAAATTGTTTCAGAATAAGAGGGAAATTCATACTCTGCAAATGAAGGCTGTAATTATTCACAAAAAACAATATGATCTATTAACTTGTGAATGTGTTTCTTTTTTTGTTTTGCATTTTGCAGGCTATATGGCTACAAAACAAACTTTAAAGCTCACATATCCAAACAACTGTGCATTGGAGACTGTGGTGAGGAAAACAACACCTTTTATGTGCTTATAACTAACATAGATGGTAATAGGCATGTACAGTTAACGATTTAGCAGCACATGCATGGTATTTAGCAAAGCTCACGATACTTTTCACTGAACAAATTAGTCATACTGGTAATCCAAGACTGGTTTCTGTATCTGGATTTAAGTCACTGAAGGTGGTCAGCAATTGTGCCTGAGTCCCAGTGTGAAATAAGCATCTGGATTATTTCTTCATAGTTAAAAGACCTCCTGTGTTGTCCACGTGACATTTTTTTTTCAACTGTGCTTTATAATAATGGTTTCAAGGGAATGACAGAGTTTTCTGTGTCTTTTCTTTGACTTTTTGTATAATGTTTTAGAAGTCAAATTCATCCTTCCCACCCACCCTGTAAATTGTAGAAAGAAGGCAGTGAATAAGTACAGCTCTCTAAATGATTATTTATTCCATATATTTCTTAAATATACTTAAACAAAAACTCATACGTAATAGTGGAAATTGTTTAGGAAATGGTGGAGTGGATACAGTATGGGATGTGAGAGGAGAGAGGGTTTGTGAATGAAAACCAATAACTGTACTGTGCTGTACTAAACAGGTCAGCTTCACCTACTCCTTTCCTTTTAGCTTTGCACTTTGTGTGATGTTCTCTTTGCTCTTATGTGACAATATATTGTACAAAACAATATATCAAGAGGTATGCAGATCCAATTGATATCTCTCTGTATGTTCCACCAACCCACCTAAGATTCATCAACCTAGAGGACAGAATTAGCACTTTTATCTAATTTAACGGTTAAACTATAGCACTGCCATACTGCTGTGCCTACATCAAATGCTGCTTGGTTACTGCAGACTACAAATCAGTCTTCATATAAGGAACTCCCTAGCTTAATAAAAAGTCCAGAGTAAGGCAGTACAGCTATAATCCCCATAACACCTGTTGCAATCCCTGTTTTATGACTATTGCTACATAGTATTCACAGTAAAACAGGGTTTGGAGCAGGTAGCTTTTTACTGCAGAACACACTTGGAACTATAAGCCTGCATAAATTATAAAGCCACTGCAAACATAGATGCATTCCATCTTCTGCACCTTTAGCAATATGTGCATGTGTATATACTACTTCCTTACTGGGCCCTGAATTATACAGCAGATGGATATTCATATACTTCCCAGTTGAATCAGCACTGGATTCTGCTATATGTCCTGAAGCCACCTGGTGGCAGAGTCCACACTTTCTTGTGGGTGATACTTCCTATTTGGATAGTAGTCAACTCATAAGTGATTCTTTGGACTACTTTTTACCAAATGTTGAATACCGACCAGTGGAGCAAATAATGGAGTTCACGCCACCAAATGTGGAGTGGATATTCAATTTTTTATCTATCTTCATGTATAAACATACACAATTTATATTCTTGTCAGAACTGGCTTCACTAGCAATTGTGCTGAATATTACTAGCTTACTTTTGTTTTAACTTAAATAAAACGTCTCACTTTGTATTAGTTTTCACATCTCAGTCACCTAACTCCCACAGTGTATATTGTTGTGCGGTAGAAATGGAAATATAGACATCGACAGCTCACTTCTCTTCATTCCCTGCCATGCTCTGCAAAAGAGATGACCTCTTGAATGACAGATGTTATCTCACTGTCCCTGCACTTTCCAGGCACAGGCGAGGTCACAGAAATGCTGAGGGAGGGAGCACACTCTTACAAGAATCAGTACAGGCTTTAGAACAGGAGCCTTGTTTTGTGTTGGGAAAGAGCAGAGACAGCGAGAAAAGAACTGTCAATCAAGAGTCCGTCTCCTTTGCAGACCATGTTCGGGAGTGAACTGCCAAAGTCTGTATCTCAGTTTCTGCTGCACAGTGAAGTATGGCATAAAAAGCAACATGTGGCCTCTCTGCTGGCACGCGAGCCTAGGTTCAGATTAATATAATAGGTCCAATAGGTCCAACCATCGCGGATCGCCTCAGTATGCAATGCAGTACGGTCAAAATCAGGCAGCAGCGGCCTCTAAATAGGCATAATAGACGGCCACTTGTTCCTTGCTGGGACCCCGAGTGGCCCCAGCGAGCAGCTGTCTAATATGCCTGTTTAGAGGTCGCCGCTTCCTGATTGTGATCGGCATAGATCGCATACTGAGGCGATGCATGGCGGTCGGACCTATATTAATTGGAGAGCTGCAGCTGTCCTCCAGACGCTGTGAAAACGAGACCTGTACAGCCCCCCTGAAAGTTGCACAACTCCCCTCTCCCCTAAGAGCCACACAGCCCCCTGAGAGCCTTAGAGGTCCCCCTAAGAACCACACACCACCCCTGAGAGCCCATAAAGACCACCTCAGAACTGCACAGCCCCCCTGAGAGCCATACAGCCCCTGTGAGAGCTACACAGCCCCTCTGAGAGTCTGCAGAGCCCCCTTGAAAGTCGAAAAGCCCCCCTGAGAGCCACAGAGCCCAACTGAGAGCCCATACAGCCCACCAGAGAGCCTGCAGGGCACACACAACCCCCCTGGGAGCCTATACAGCCCATCTGAGAGCCCACATAGCCTTCCAGAGAACCTGGAGACATCAGGATGCCACCCCATAGCAACGCAGAGTATGTAGCATCATATTATTCTGCATTGCTGTATAATGTTGACATTGAGGGCCTGGTGAGTGTGCATCCCAGAGGGGAGTTTTGTCGTTGACACATGGTGTGGGAGAAAGTTTAAGCTCTTGTTTGAAGCTTTTTTTTTCATCAATATATCATATATATTTGGACTTTATAACAGTTTGGACTCACTTGGTGATTCATCACTTTTATAGATGACCTTGAGCTGATTTGATGTTTATCACTTTTATTGATAACCTTTGTATTTGATGCATGTTTGATTGCAACAAGGAATTTCATAATAAGGCATAATTTATTACACTTTTGCAAGAAGTGAAATTTGATATTTTTTTTTATTCATTATTTCACTGGCTATCACTTTAGTATGATAATAACGGTTGTAAACACTTATATATTTTTTTTAAATACACATTCTTTTGTTTACACTTTATAACGCATTTGATAGTTCACCCATTGGTGACCCTGAGCGCTGCACACCCATCTATATACTGTATAATGTATTGCTGGGATTTGCAGTCCTCTATAGTTACAACCCAGGAATTTATGTTAATCAAGAGGATGTAATACTTAAAGTTGATGTCTGCAATTGAGGACTCACTGTTGGATGGACGTGGTGTCCTGCCGGTGAAGGGTGGATGGTGCTGTCAGCTTGGGTCACGAACGCCTCCTACAGCTGGACTGTATGGATGTTGCCATAGGCTTGGAGTGGTATCCTGCAGCTGAGGTTGTGATTACAGTCATACTCCGTGGGTACTCAGCTGGCCAGGCTGGGACCCGTCGGCGGAACGGAAAAACCGCTCACAAGAGATGGTGGACTGTCAATAGGTGTATGTGATCGCTAAGAACGGGCCCTAAGGCTGGAGAGACGGGCAGTCCGTCTTAATGGGTGGTGGGGATGTCGGTCTGGATAGTTGGCTACGCGTTTCGAGGCTCTATGCCTTTTTTTCAAGCCCGAGATAAATTAACAAGCTTGGCATGTAGCGCTCTTTTTCTGCCTTTTCATATCTGTACACAGGGTCCCTCTCCCTGGTTTAGTAGCTTGGTCACCCAAACCCACCAATAGCCATCACATCGGTAGTGCGCTCGCCATCTTTATTGTTTTTATCTAGTCCACTATAGTTGTTGGTATTCTGCATTGCTGTATATTGTATTGCTGGGATATGTAGTCATCTATGGCTGATGGTATTCTGCATTACTGTATAAGGTATTGCTGGGATATGTAGTCCTCTACAGTTGGTGGTATTCTGCATTGTTATATAATGTATTGCTGAGATTAGTTCCTCTACAGGTTGGAGTCTGTGGCAGAACTACCAGGGTCAGAGCGGTCACAGCTGCAACTGGGCCCTGGTGCTCCACCACTCATTCCAAGCTGTTGGAAGACTGTTCCCTTGCAGTATAAAGTGTTTTTCTAAAAGAAATCATCAGTATTTAGATCTAAGTGCAGGGTTGGCACTTTGAGACACATAAGTTGGTTTAGTGATCCAGTTTGGGAACTCGGGCTCAAGAAGGTTTGCCATCACTGGTCTAGGCAGTCACCGACTGTTTCATTTCTTTCACTTGTAGTTAGTCTTTATATCCAATTCAGTTATGTTGCATGTCCACAAAGGGTTTCAAAGACAAATGAAGGAAACGAGCACTTGTGGAGATCAATCTGTCATAATCAATGCACATGTTTGCATTTATAATGCTTATATTATGAATATTTTTTCATATATAATTTTTCTAATAACTTTTCACCTTGGGTCTCCCTTCACATTTAAAGATCATTAGATGCCAGAAGAGGGTTTTCATTTTTTTTCCAGTATGTGTGAGAATTGTTCTATTAATATATCACTGGAGCCATTTTTTAAAATGTATTTTATTTTTTATCCGATTAACCGATTAATCGAACTTAATAATCGGCTAACTAATCGATTTTGAAAATAATCGTTAGCTGCAGCTATAAATCAGTCATTAGATTTATATATGAATTCACAAGACAGGGTATTCTGAGAATCATAAAAATCATTAAGGTATTTCTATTAGGTTTAGTAAGCTAAGTAGCTGTTAATTGTTTAGCATGCCCCAGCAGCAACCTAAAATCAACTTATACTGGGAGTATTCTTTTAGAAAAAAAAAAGGTAACTCTGTTACTAGGTCTTGCATAAAATTGGTTATATTACATAGACAGGAATTTATAAAGATTGGTATCATATTTTTTTCCCTTTCAGTGCACTTTTTTCTGCTAATATTTTTCTCCAGTTAAATATGTTAAAATGGTAAATATGAAAACATTTTCTATTTTCCAAGATTCTCCCATTATGGTCTTAAACCAAATCACAGGCATGTTTTTAGATATCAGTACACCTAATGATGTAGATTTTTAATTAGACACCCAAAGTCAGATCGTTTACAAAACGCAAAGTGTAAACACCCCCTTAAAGTGGACCTCATACTCTTTATTCCCTTTCCTATTTTTATTCCTTTTCCCCTCCTTCCACACTAGGCTGAAGCCTTTTTTTGTCCTGTAACCTTCTTTTGATAAAAAGGTCCCTCACTTCCAACATTCTTGCCTATGCAAGAGTGAGGCATCCCCAGCCACCTGCAGCCTCCTAGGACACTCTCATCAGGGCCGTCTTTAATATTGATTGGACCATGGGCAAACATTTTCTTGGGGCGCCTGCCACACCCCGCACCCGCCATGCAATTTTGCCCCATGATGCAATATTGCCTGCTATATACTGGCAGCTTGCAGTGACAGCTGCAGTGCGCTCGTTCCGAGCGCACTGCAGCTCGGAAAGATTGCGACAATATTGTCAGGATCCACCCCTCTACCTGATTGATAGCTGGCTCTGCCTCTGTAGATCCAGAGCCAGCTGTGGCGGCCAGTGCAGATGAAGCATTAGCACTAGTTTATGGGGTACAGGGCCCCACAGCAATGACTGGGCCCGGGGCAGCTGCCCCTTTTGCCCTGCCTTAAAGACGGCCCTGACTCTCGTCACGGAATTCCAAGAGGCATTGGGGCAATCTATAAAAAATGTGCATTGCTCCCCATTGCATCATCAGGATGCCAACTATCTCTTACTGGTTTTTGCAGCTGGCCCTCAGATGACATGACATGATATATGTGGAGTGGCAGATTACAGCTGAATCTCACTGCATTTACTGAGCTTGTGAGTATGTTTATTAAGGCTAACTCACCAAACTCACCAATGCAATGGGGGAGGGGGGGAGTGAAGTTCCTGTTTAAATAATCTCATATTCATTTAGCATCATTGCTCCAAAACACTATATCTGCCCATGTAATTAGTTTCCTGTAGTGGACAAATAAGGGATTCCTTGGGACAGATTACCTAATTACTAATACAGGGGTCATTACTTGGGACCTCCTGAAGTCCAGCATTGTTCCAGGTAGAATTATCTTGATACAATCAATTAGCTCACTTTCTAATGGGTAGATAGTCTAAAGGTATCACCATGATGACCCCATGTGAACATATTTGTAAGAATTTACAAATCTCCTGATTAATACTAAGCTGTTTAAAGTGTACTTATTCATAATATATGACTGCCTGATAGACCTGGTTTATTTATAAGAGTTGTGCCTCACACAATCCAATTATAATATGAAAATGCTTGTATTTCTACATAATCTTAGTCTAAAAAATAACAACATATGTTTAGGGTGGAGTCACTGATCTTCAAAGGTTTAGCAGAGAATCTATATTAAATAGATTTCCTTGGTATAAAATCATGGTAAACTTAAGGGGTTATTCACAAAGATGCCGAAGGCCGAAGTGAAGTGATTAAAAGATGTAAGTGGTACACAAATAATAATAAAAAATCAAATTAAGTCAAAATATGCTGGCATACCTATATGCTATCAGACATATCAATAGACAGGGATTTTATGTTTAATTGTAACTTTCTGATTGGTTATTGCCCTGAATACATTGTTAAGTGTTTACCAAGTTTTGTGTATTAGCTGTTTTATATGCCTCTGCATAGATATCTCACATTTACTATAAGTTGTATGTCAGAGGAAAACTGCAATTTTGGTTATGGTTGGAGGCTGGAGCTTTGACATCATGAGTGACATAATGACAGCAGCTTGTGGAAGTATCCTTCCATGTCCTTCATCATATAGTCTTACTTCTCCTGCTGCAATCTTGGTAAAGTAAACAAATGTAATGGTATTGGAAGGACTTGATCATTGTAAGATGAGACACTAGCTCAGGGTCTTTACCTATGCTATATTGTCAAAAGTATTGGGACGCCTGCCTTTACACGCACATGAACTCTAATTCCATCCCAGTCTTAGTCCATAGGGTTCAATGATGTTGGACGAGAAGGCCTGGCTCACAGTGGTCGCTCTAATTCATCCCAAAGGTGTTCTATCGAGTTGAATTCAGGACTCTGTGCAGGTCAGTCAAGTTCCTCCACCCCAAACTCGCTCATCCATGTCTTTATGGACCTTGCTTTGTGCACTGGTGCGCAGTCATGTTGGAACAGGAAGGGGCCATCCCCAAACTGTTCCCACAAAGTTGGGAGCATGAAATTGACCAAAATGTCTTGGTATGCTGATGCCTTAAGAGTTCACTGGAACTAAGGGGCCAAGCCCAACCCCTGAAAAACAACCGCACACCATAATCCCCCCTCCACAAAACTTTACACTTGGCACAATGCTGTCAGGCAAGTACCATTCTCCTGGCAACCGCCAAACTCAGACACATCCATCGGATTGCCAGACAGAGAAGCGTGATTGGTCACCCCAGAGAACATGTCTCCACTTCTCTAGAGTCCAGGGGCGGCGTGCTTTGCATCAACCTTGCATCCGACAACCTTGCATCCGACGCTTTGCATTGCACTTGGTGATGTAAGGCTTGGATGCAGCTGCTCGGCCATGGAAACCCTTTCCATGAAGCTCTCTACGCACTGTTTTTGTGCCAATCTGAAGGCCACACGTAGTTTGGAGGTCTGTAGCTATTGACTCTGCAGACAGTTGGCGACTTCTGCACACTATGCGCTGGCCCCACTCTGTTATTTTACGTGGACTACTACTTTGTGGCTGAGTTGCTGTTGTTCCCAGTTGCTTCCACTTTGTTATAATACCCCTAACAGTTGACCGTGGAATATTTAGTAGCAAGGAAATTTCACGGAACACCTGAATCCAATGATGTGGAGGGGTGTCCCAATACTTTTGGCAATATAGTATATGACTGTATTACAAGCCTTAATTCTTCTAGTATGCTTTGTAAGATGATCCTGGGCGAGGTAGTTTTAATGCAACGGTGGTCAGGTGAGGACTAGAAGATGTTAAACCAGCTCAAAGTCAAACCAGAGCAAGCTAGAGGTTAAACAGAATGGTCACAAAACAACCAAAATTGAAAAGGAGCTTGGCGTAGACAGTGCCAATCTAAAAAAAATTGTAGTCGGAGGTCACAATAAAGGTTGCTGCTAATAGATTAAAAAACGTGATAAAACATAACAGAGAGTTAGAGGGTCAAAGCAGTATCAGGACAAGCAGAATTCAGTAAAAGGCCTAATGATAAAGGTCAGCAACAAGACCAGTTGCACCCACAAGCTAATAAATGCTACAACAGGCAGCCACAGTGTAGATTCTAGTGATAAATAGCACCTCGCGCCAAACCCTGTGTAGCTGCAAGCACTATAAGAAGTGTTACTCTCTGAATATATCAAATTATAATGAATTTGCTGCGTGGAGACTGTCGGCTTTACAATCCTCTGAGTGTGTCTGCGTCTCCAAGCCCCAGATGAAGTCAATTGTGACTTAACGCGTAGGGTGGAGTATCGTAGACGTGGATTGGAGATTGCATGGTCGGCAGCACAGCTCCTGTTTGATCTGTCTTTGCACCCAGAGAACACGGTGACACGGAGAGAGAGTTGTCGAGCATACATTTTATTTGAAGTTTTATGTCTACTTTCCTCATGTGAGTAGTTTTTTAAATAAAGGAGGTTTTTTAATTTTGCGGTTTTACGCTATGGGCTGTTTTTATATTTTATTGGATATGGTCGTGATGACATGTTGACGTCATTTTCTGTGCAACAATCGTGGAGAGATGGCCTTTGAATAAGATCGACTGGAGACCCATTAAAGCGATTCTAGACCTGTTCAGGTCTATTTATAAGGTGAGCGGCCCACTGAGAGTGGGAGCACCTGGGTGATAATTGGAGTTGACATATGGGGGTTGATTTACTAACCTTATAAACACACCACGAACATGTATACACCTCTGTAGTGTGTTCCCTCCCAGCATGATCTATGGGTGGAATCCAAACACTTTTGTAGTGTGTACACACCCAGTAGGTGTGTTGTGCAAAGCCAAGCATGAATTGCAAGGTGATGTTGTGTAAATTAGGTCTATGTTGTGTTGCTTGCGTTGATGAATGCAGGAATGTAAATGCATGAGCTAACCATTTTTGTCTAAACTGTGAAGCAGCATTATATATGCATCATGTGCATGATTTTTCCATATATGGCATTAGTGGAAATATGCTTTTAGAGACTTTTTGGTTGATAAATATGTTTTGCTGTGTGAAAATCACACGCACCTGGTGCGTGCGTGTGTTTAGGTTAGTAAATCACCCCCATGGACTTTGTACAAAGAACTTTCACAGTGGAAGGATAAAAAGTGTTGTGTACTTGGGACAAATCCTGAGCACTATATACGTGTGATTCCATATTTGTGTATATTTGAACATACAATATATGATTGAACTTTCCAGAGGATTATTATTTACAAGAAGATTCATTGTTAACACTTTTTTGATTGCATGTATTATTTAAGCACATATTTATTATAGAGATTTGTTTATGTATTGTTCTAGATGAAGCGCAGCACATTCATTATAATTTGACACAGTGTAGATTCTGGTGACCTTAAAATGTGTATGGATTCATCAAGATGCATGCTAGTGCACATTCAACCATCTGTATGGTTTACCAAAGGGAGTAAATACAGTGCTTGAGCTCAGGCCAGGGCACAATAAGAGGGAGTGAAGTGCAGGTGGTCTACAGGAATGGGAGCAGCATGCAGAAAAGATGGCCCGGAGGCAGTGGTAGGAATGGAGGCAGCCAAAGCAGGAGTAGTAGGCAGACAGTGGGAACCAGAGGGCACCAAAAGAGAAGTGTTGTAAGATGTGGAAGCAGGCCCAGCAGGAGAATCTTTAGGATGAGTGCCAACTTTCAGCCATAAAAAAACATTACCTAAACATGCTGCAGGAGGTCTGGTTGCATCAACTCACACTAGGTAAGTCCTAAAACTAACTTGTGCTTTCTTAGCTCCAGAATGTCCAAGGCAATATAAGAACTGGGAAATTCATTACTTCCAATAAGTAATGACTGCCTAAAATAAAACCTGCCTAAAATAAACCGAGAATTAAACTGTATAATCACAAGAGTGCTCACATTTTGGAAAAACAATGTTAATATGTAATTACACCCTTTTATACTAAAATACTTAACATAAAGTTAAGTTAAAGCTGAACTGTTGTCAAAACATTATTGGCGCATTATCCAGGTACCAATAAAGTACCTATATTGTACACCACTAGTGGCTGCTTCTTCTTTCTTGAAAAATGTTACTTAGATTCAGCCTCAGATGATGTCTAAGCTGAAGTTCCAGTGGTGAACCTGAGAATCAGGGCTGGAACACAACGATCACAGTGGGTCCCTCGATGTGCAGCTCCTCCGTTAGGAAATCATCTTTTATTCCTTAAAAATAATACAAGGCATTATGTGATTGGACAAGAGGAGATTGTGGCTGCATGTAAGTAAAATATTTTAAAAAAAGAACCAGGAGCCACCAGAGGAGCACACTTCATTACAGGTACCTTATTGGTATATCGCTTATATCTCAATAAAGTTTTTGCCCACACTTCAGCTTTAATATGTACATGTTTAATTAAAAAATATATTTTCTTTAGAACTCCGTATTGCAGTACCATATTAGACAAATGAGAACATTGATTTTCAGGAACAGGAAATAAATTGTTATCTTCAAATGAGGCTGAATGACTATTATAATATCTTTTAAATATCTGTACTTTGTTTGCATACATTACCTGCATTAAATGTTGCATATGACATTTTAATAACTCGCATAATCACACTTGCATAATCACAGTGGTCAATTTCAGTAAGTTGGTAATGCTAGTTATCTCTGGTTACCTTTTATGAATTTTAATGCTGGAATCCAGGATTTCTTATAGATTCAGACCCCTTAATAAGGTATTCTATATGCACAGGAGCTGCTTCATCATAGCCACCATACCGTACTCAACATCAGTGAGTATAAGTATATCTTCTCATCTTTTATATTTTTCTATGTTGCATTTTCTCTGCTAGTTTTAAAAATAATAATGCACAGGGAAAATTGTACCAATGGTATAAAAAAAGAATATAGGCTTTAGGCTTTGAAATTGATTGAACAAGATCACTTACTTCATAGAACTGGTACACCCAAGGTTTGGTAGTTAAGTATGTGGGGGGGTATTACCAAGTCTGACCTTGTCTCTCCCACCATAGTTGGGTAACAGAGGTCCTGTTCCCTGGTTGGTGGTTGTTCCTGCCTCAGTCAAATAAAAAGTTGACTGTTCCTTATTTTTAAAGGTCATTTTGCTGAAGATTTAGTGAGAGATGCAATGGACATTAATGTGGTCTGAAATTGTACAATGTATAATGTACACTTAGGCTATCTTAACATAGAGTTGAAAGACAACGGAACTGTTGCATGTGAATAGTACTTCCAGTTTGTCATGACTACAAGTACTGTGATTTACTTTTACAGTCCAACAGGATAGATTATTACACCTGAGAGCACTGAGTTCGCTGCATACCCAGACTCACAAAGGACTTTACTCACCAATGGCAAACTATCAATGCTTTCTGGTATCCGAAAATGTCATGGTATGGTACATTCACAACATTCTGAATGAGAACATGAAATGCAAAAATCTACGATCAAATCTTAACTGTGACTTTTATAACTTCTATGCGGTATAAAGAGAAGTATGACACTTGTGATGCAAGGCCACATTTTAAAGAGCAGGGTAAAATTAAAAAAATTGCTTTAAAGCTGGCATTAGATATATAGAGGGGGTATCATGGATTTTCCAAGAATGCATAATTAGGTCGGTTCAGGTGGGAAGGAAACCAGAAAACTTCTCCATCATCAGGGATCAGCTGATAATATCCAACACAGATGAATACTATTTTGACTAAGATTGGTCAGCCAAAGAAAATCTATACTTGTGCATTCTGTTATAAAACCCTCTGAGCCTGTATGTAGATCAAAGTGCTTTTTCAACTGACTACTGATCCAGAATTGGAGCCCCTGCATCAGTTTGTAAGCAAATATTTTACCAGTTTTACTGCATTTCCTAGCTTCTGGCTGATATAATTGGAGGCTTTTTATTGTCTGACCAATTAACTATTTTAGGGTATTTAGCATCCATTTTCTCCCTAAGTATGGTATAGTAGTTATGTTGAAATTTTACAAATATACATTTGTAAAAAAGTTAAATGAAAGTAAAAGGTTTACATTTTATAATTTGGGGAATACACATCACATCATTGATGATGAGGTAAGATGTAACAAAGCAAAATGTAATTATATATTTTAACAAACCAAAAAGTATTAAATAAGAGAAATTCATTGTTAGGGTTTACATACACTTTTTTTTACATAAACATGTCCATCTTCTGAACAAATGAAATATTAGCTTTTAGTTGTTTTTGTTAACGGAGAACATTTTACACTCAATCATATTAGCCTAGTCATACCAAATATTTAGTTGAAATACAGCACAGAATCATTCTGGACCATTAAATCTAACTATGAGTTGTGAATATAGTGGAGGCTGTCCAGTATTATTTATTGCTCAGTGGAATCTCAGCAGTGCATTCTCAGGAACTTTATTTTTAAGCTGGGAATAGAATGAAAAAGGAAACAAATGAAAGAACATATTATTATTATTATTATTATTATTATTATTATTATTATACAGGATTTATATAGCGTCAACAGTTTGTGCAGCGCTTTACAATATAAGGAAGACATTACAATCACAATACAATTCAAGACAAGATGGTAAGGATCTAGAAAAAATGCTACAATAACAATTACATTTAGGTAAGCACAAGGGGGTTTAGTAGATAGCAACTGAGAGCTTTAGAACTGCTCAGGGAATAACCTTCCAATAAAGTGAAAGAGAGGGTAAGGGAGACTCCTTAGGGTTGTATGGCTAACATAAAAGGACTGAGTATTACATGTCCTCAGTCATCCTGCTTTTAGTTCTCACTGTATTCACTTAATATTGCAGTTATGTTATCAGAACAAAAATATAGAAGACAAAAATCACAAAACAGGTACTATGTAACTAATCACTAACAATATAAACATACATATTTGAAACATTAGCTTTGGAAAAAAATTTAAGAAATTAACTTATGAGAAAATCATGAATGATATTAAGAAATAAAAAGTTTATAGAAGTGCAGAGAAAAATAACAGGTTCACTTCAATGTTCTCACCTCAGCTTCAAGGGATAAGTACTCTTCTCCTACATGCATGTGACAGCACTGGTACCTGCTAACTGGACGTTCACGCACCCAGAGCTGCATTCTGATTAGAGAAGGCTTCCTTATGGAAAAAGTTTTAAATGAGATTGGAGATTCCCCACACTGTTATGATGCTATGAATAATAGTCTCTTATTTGAAGCCATTCTTATCATATACGTAGAATGGTTATGGTGAGGTGAGCTAAAAGGAATCCAAAAGCCCTCCAATGAACCAGGGTAATAAACAGTAGAGCCTTCATAAAACAGAAGGTATCTTCAAGTCTCACTTCCATTTCAAATTACAAAATAAGCAGTTTTGGATATACAGTTGGAAATAAAAGATTTATTTGCATGGCACCATCCACTTTCCCAAAATAAGGAATTAACCCTTTTTTGGGGTGAATTTGTGAATGAAGTAAGAATTTTAGCCCACCTTATCATAACCTCTCTGGTTATACTTTCTTAATGTTACCCAAGCCCTCAATAAAACCCTACTCAACACATGCATTGTTTCAATGCACTAAACTGATGATGGCCAACAAGCCTGATCCTGCCGTGTGATTAGGTTGAATATGTGCTATAAATCAGTGGTATTAATTAAATTTTTAATGAAATTGAGTCTTGCAAATGCCTTCTGTTTTGAGAAGAATTTGCTTTACTATCATATACGTTTATACATATGAGACACTTGCATACTGAGCTATCTCGCAATGGGTTTTTCAACTAAAAGAGGTTGAAAGCTACTGAGGTTGGCCATACAATGTTGGAATTTTGGCTGATTCACAGGAATCGTCCACAATTCTTAGAGTGTGTCTCCCTGCCAGTTCAACAAACGTTCATCAATCAATTTTCAGCCATACAGTGCCTATCACCTGCAGTCAGTGTTCATGTACTCAGCGGAACATTCATCCATCTTTGCGTGTTTAGCCTACAGGCTGAAAGAAAAAAATCTATTAGTGTATGACCAGCTTAAAGTAGAATTAAACTCTCAATCTTTTTTTCTAGAATAAATTTAGATCAAACAAAAATACATTGCCCTGCAAGTTATTTCTTTAGTTTTTTTTTTTTGCGCAAATCATGTTTCCAAATAGCTGACTCCAACATTCTCAGCTCAGCTTCCCTGAACTTCCTGTGTAGTACAGAAAGGGACAGAGAGGTTTCCAGCAGCTGTCCATCTACTAGCTGCACATGTGCCCATTTACATCAGATTACCCCTGACTGTCATGATACGGTCCACCAAAACAGAACCCTGTTCCATTTGGCTTTCCGGACCTGGACTGTGTCCTGGGTAACCGAATTTAAACATACACACATCTGTTAGGATCCAGCTGCCCATAGACTAACATTTGGTTTCCGATCAAATCTGCCTGAAAAACTGACAGGCAGAGCTGATTGAATTGCCGTCTGAAAGGGGCCATAGAGGTACCGCAACAAAAGAGATGTAGGGGAGGGAAAAAAAACAGCAGAATAAAACAAGCTAATAAAATTAAGAGCATAAATTGAGCATCAGAATCAACAGACAGAAGCATCACCCTTTAATAGATAAGATCACGGCAGGCAAAAAATGGACAGAGTTTATACACAGGTTGAAGGTCACTACCATTAGCAGAATAGAGTATTTGGTCATGGTTCATGACAAGAAGTCAGAAATAGGTCCAAGGTAGACACCAATGTAGCAGGAAAAGTCCTGCAGATCATAAGATCTATAGGTCCAGTAAACTTGTTTGAATGGCAAGTCTGGATACACATGGCAGCACAAGGCTTGATTTCCATCAATAGTATTCAAATCTGAAACAAGGAATGTCTGACATTTCGATAGATGACTTTTCTCCATACTGTGCCTGAAGATGGTATTAGTAAGGTGCTTTCCCACTCATTGAATCTGTGACACCAAATTAGGTTACTTTGTATCTGCTAAATCCAAGAATAAAAAAGTAATCATAGGTTATTTGTCCTTAGATGTGGTGGGCAGCATTACTTTTCTTGCTTTTTTTTCAGGTTTTCCTTTATTTTCCCCTGGTGACCCAATAACACAATTCCCATTCTAGAGCGGCAACACTCAGAAGTGAACTGGACAGAGATGCTAACACTGCTTAAGACAATACTAAATAGTTCACATGATTGTGAGAGCTTACTGGATATCTGGCAGGTTCAGCAGTTACAGCAAAGAAGATAAGTTCATTATGGTTCTTTAAGGTTTACATACTCTCTATGTCTTCTCTTCTTTTATAAAAACTATGTTACCGTTTATTTTGTTCAGAAGTTGCTTGGAAATCTTTATCTTTAGGTCACATCATGATCTTGAAGCAGAGTTAATGATGGGTTTAAAGCTCTTCCCTGCAGAATAGGTATTAATGACACATTGGGAAACACCTGAATTTGTGCACCATCAAAGCCTGTGTTTGTCATATTGTGAAATGCAAGCATAATTTCGTCTTTGATGTTGTAAAGCACTCTTCATACTGCATCGCAAAGCAGACACTTTGAGCCTCTAGGAACTAATAATTGATGGGTTCAGTTTATTTTGATACATTGTGGTGCTATTGGCACAAATAATATTGAAAATGGTTTTTGGGTCATCCGTGTATGTAGTTTTGGCAAACCCATGAATCTGGATGTGATGGCCTTTGTTAACTATAACAACTAACAACTGAGTTTAAACTACCTGATGAAGATGAAATACCTCTCATTCATATTTGGTATGGGCTGTTATTTGGTATGGACTGTTTGTTGCATATCAGCTTTAATGGCTACTATCCTAGCTCTGCAAACTTCTATCAGTTCACCTGTTTTGAGAGAGGGGATAATGATTAATTCAATGAAGCCAGGCAAGCTCTCCCTAAATCAGGAGAAGTGGATAATGGAATATCTTGGTAGGTATTGCTGGTGGCTAATCCCTCAAAGGACCATTTTGCACTGTGGACTCAAATGGAAGAAAAATGTATTTATTTATGGCTTACCATCAATTGAAAAAGAGGGGTGCCGTAAAGGGGTGAGTGGGCTTCAGGAGTAAGCAACAGTATCCCTGTGGCATGGAATTAATGCTTGTTTCCTCTTGAATGCTTATTAAAGCTGTCAAACAAGCAGCTAAATAAAAAACATTTAAAAAATAAGCAGCAGAATGATGAAGTCATATCTCTATCACTCTCAGAATAGCTGTCCTTTAATAACAGCACCTATTCCAGAGTCAGTGATGGGATTTATTTTTCCAATTTAAATAATAGCTTGGTGGTTGGCTTCAGATGTAGTATCTTAGTGGAGAGCTTGTAATTCATAGGTGGCCCAATCTTTAAAGCTCAACTCCAGATAAACAGCTATATATACACACACAAATATATATATATATATATAGGAGGAGCCTAACCTGCTAAAGAATTTTAATTTGTGTCCATTCAGTTATTAAATTTAACACAGCGTTGCCATGACTGGCACGGCATGAGATTCAATTTTTCTCTCCTGTAGTTAAGTAATACATCTACCTCTTGACCCTTCCCAACGCAGGACAGCGAAGGAGAAGGATCAGACAGATCAGCTCATCTTTCTATCACTCTGCTCTCTCCTCCTATCATATCTGACCATGCATTATGAATTTTGTTGCTTTTTGACCACGCATCAGCTTTTTTTTGCAGTAGCCATTACTCAGATGTTCTGAACGGGGACACATTTTAGCACTAATTACAGCATGTAGTCAAATAACACACCCCAAATGATGCAAACCATAATGAACAAATATGCAAAAAAAAGATTGGCTTAACCCACCATATATTTCCTTTATACTGGCATTCTAAAATCATAATTGCAATCATTTAGAGGTTGGATACAGATTTTGGAGCAATATAAAGAGTACATTTCTTCGAGGTCTGTACTTGATATTAACAAGAGGCGCTTCAGACTTGCTTCAGACTTGCAGAGGCAGACTGTAACCATTTCTGATTGTGACCCTAACTGGTTAAATGAGAGAGATAATGTTCAAATGAAGTAGAGGAATACCAAAACCCTAAACATAAATACTTAGTCAAAACTATGACTTGGACCTGATTGTTTATTTGGAGAAAGTCACTGTTTTCAGTTCCTTAATTTATAATTTGTTTGCGCAAGTATTTAGCAATGATAAAAACAACAGTCACATGTGACTCAACAAAATGTTCCTTCAGAGATACAACAATATTACATTGTACGTTTACACGTCAGGCACATGTCAGCAAGAGCCCATTAACAAGGCACAATGCCATACAGAAGTCTTCAAGGAAATGTATCAGGTTTATTGTTATTTTCCTAGCATTGTTATTATGCTAATAACACGACTAAATAAACTCTCAAGAAAATCAGTTTATGCTGACAGGAAAAATGACACAATCAATTTATTGGGTAATATATCTCCCTGGCAGTCCTTTGCATGTTTTAATTCCACAAGATTACAAACACTTCCTGGCAAAAGTGTCTAAGTACTTTGTATTCCTCCCGATGTTCCCAGTGCAAAAGAAGTCATAGAGCAAAATAATGTCCTTGTCTGTCCCTTCTCCACACAAACCTCCAATCAAATTTAATAAAGCTAGTTTGATACAATGCCAGCCTACACCAGGTTTACCCTTGGTCGACTTTAATAGGGTCAAAAATATTTTCACATTGGCAGTGTACGCATTAATCATTTTTCCAGAGGATTTAGAAAATTGAAAGAGACAAGGCCAAGCAAAATTTTAAATTAATTGGGCCTACCCTAGCATTCAAGGGTCACCTTGTGTCAGTTGTCCCACATTTTCCAGGTCAAAGAGTTCCTGTGTATCCTACATCTGCCATGAGGAGAGATCCATGCTGTGGGCTCACAAAGGTGAAAGAATTTCTCTCAGAAAGTGCGAGTTTTCTTACGAGCTACTGCAATAATTACAGCTTCTAGATAGTCGCCAGACACTAAGCACTTAAATAATGCACGCTCGGCTGACGCCTTTACTTGTGCCTCCTCTAATGCAGCGACCATGAACATTTCAAAATGCTCTGTCACTTGCTATAAATCTGCTAGCTAACAATATTATTTAAAGAGGAAAATAGATTTTAGAATTGAAAATAATCAGGTATAAAACCTATTTTAACTAATATATAAACAGGTGTACATATGTGAATGTAGGGACAGTATCAGTGCCAACATTCTAAATCCTCACAACATGCACAACTGCCTGAAGAGCTAGTGAATGCAATAAAATGGGTTTCAACATCACAAAAATAACATGATCTAACCAAGTCCACTGTTAATCTTTGTTTTAATTGTCTAAACACGAAACCAAAAATGTTATATATATCACAGCTTACTATTATTTAGATGAGATGCCTGAATTAGTTTGTTTTCCTTTTTTTAATCTGGTGTTCCTGCAAATAGCACACTTTGGGGTTCATTCATACCATTTGCATGGCACTAGTGCCCCTAGATAGAGCTGATAAGTATAGGAAATGAAACTGTGAAGCTACTCTTTCACTCAATTGCTATCTCTCGTCTCAACAATTGAAACTCTCTCCTCATTGGCTTACCTCTACACAGGTTATCCCCCCTTCAGTCTATCATGAATGCTGCTGCTAGACTCATCCCCCTAACCAACCGCTCACTGTCTGCAACCCCCCTCTGACAATCCCTGCACTGGCTTCCAATAGCCCAAAGGATAAAATTCAAAATATTAACAACTACTTACAAAGCCATCCACAACTCTGCCCCAGGTTACATCTCCAACCTTGTCTCAAAGTATCACCTTAAGGGCCCGTTCACACCAGAAGCATTGCGTCCAGAACCCGATTCTGGCCAGAATGCACTGCTTCGCATTGCGGCCGGCACACTTTTTTGTGTCGTAGGAGGGTGCATGGTGGGCTATTAAAGTGAATGGCAACGTAGCCACACCCTCCGGCCGCAATGCGATCGCAAGGGGCTCACAAGGCACATGGTCCGGTCCGCTCAAAATGCTGCAAGCACTATTTTGATCGGACCGGACAGCAGGCATGATGTGCCTTGCGATCCCGTGCGGTCGATTGCATTGCGGCCAGAGGGTGTGGCTA
This sequence comes from Nanorana parkeri, assembly GCF_000935625.1. Taxonomy (NCBI): domain Eukaryota; kingdom Metazoa; phylum Chordata; class Amphibia; order Anura; family Dicroglossidae; genus Nanorana; species Nanorana parkeri. Next base: position 46,845 of record NW_017308376.1, on the reverse strand, counting down.
CGGTGCCATTCACTTCAATGGCCCATCACGCCCCCTCCTGCCCCACAAAAAAGCAAGCCGGCCACATTGCGAGGCAGTGCGTTCTGGCCAGAATCGGGCCGGAACACACTGCATCTGGTGTGAGCGGGCCCTAACAGACCTATCCGCTTCTCCCAACACCCCCTGCTCTCTAGCTCCTTTGTCAACTCCTCACATGTTCAGCCCAAGGACTTCTCTCCCATCTTTTGGAACTCCCTACCCCAACCTGTCCGGCTATGTCCTACTCTGTCTGCCTTTAGGTTATCCCTAAAGACTCATCTCTTCAGGGAAGTCTATCCCACATCAGCTTAACCACTGAACTATAACTTTCTCATACAATTTATCCCCACAAAGCTTCCACCACTTGTATTACTTGCCCCTCCCTTTTTGGACTGCAAGCTCTCACCACAGGACCCTCTTTACCAACTTGTCTTGATTTGTATTGTAACTGTAATACCTTTCTTATGTTGTAAAGCATTGCCCAAACTGTTGGTGCTATGTAAATCCTGAATAACAATACTAATAATAATAATAATTTATAAAATATTTTATATTTTCTTACAAAATACTATACTATATATATAGACAGGGCTTGAAAAATTTGGCGGTGTCTCACCAGTCAGTCAAAAATTTCACCAGTCAGCATGACCGGACTATAGCCTTGCAATATATGTTAAAAAATTTTGGGGACAGATAGAGCTTTGTTTTGTGACCCCACGGGGGGTTATTTGTTTTTACTTTATAATGAAAAAAGTACCATAAATATAAAAAAAAAAAAAGTTTCCCTATGTTATAAAACATTTATTCTTACCCATATTTTTAGTACAACATAAAAGTCGGGGTCACGTCGTGTAAATAGACACCAAACATGTCAAGCCTTAAAATTGCGTGCGCCCGCAAAATCGCAAAAAACGCCCATACGCGACGATTAAAATGCTTTTACTGCTCATCAGTTTAGTGTTATCAGTGATTAATGGCTCTAGAATTATTGCCCTCACTCCGACATTTGCGGCGATATGTAACATGTGCAGCACAATAGGCGCAATCGTCGTTTTCGCACGTAGGCGCACCCGACGCATATCTACGTGTGTATGTGGGGGGCGGGGGACTTAAAAAAATGTTTTCTTCATTTTTAATTTTTTTTTATGCTTCTTTATTTATTTTTTTATGATTCTTTAATTTTTATATTACTTTTTTTTTTAACACAACTTTATTGCTATTACATGGGGGGCTAAGAAGCCCCCTATGGGATAGCTAATTTACATGACAGGGGTCTCCAAGACCCTAAAGTCACCTAGGGACCCCCAGAGAAGCTGATGAGGCAGAGATCGGCTTCATCAGCTTCTCTAGCTGGAGAGTGACACTGAATGCAGGAAGTGATGTAATATACATCACTTCCTGCATTCGGGGACTGAGAGGAGATCAAAGGGAGTTCGTGTACTGAACTCCCTTTGATCTCCTGTCACAGAGCCGTGCCGGTCCCGGCCGCATCGGGCACAGCGGATCTCGGGACCGGCAACGGCAGTGACAGCTTCTGACACAAGCGATCGAGCGTCTCTATAGACGCTCGATCGCTTGACTGTAAAGCTCCCGGCCGGCCGTGTAATTACAGCGGCCGGCCTGGAAGCTGCTCGTCGGGCTCCACTGTCTGCTCGTCACAGACGAGCAGACGAGTGGATTTTCGAGCCCTGTATATAGATATATCTATATAGATATATCTATATATAGTATAGTGCCATCTAGGGACTATACACCAGGTTAAACTTAAATGAACCCCATTCTGTTCTAAGGTGGCTACACTCCTCCGTTGTATCTATGGAGGGAGCCATGGTTGGTTGTCACCCAGGCTTGACTTCTCTTCATTTCTTTTACATGGAGGGTGAGGGGACTAATAGTTTACAGGAGGACAATTGCATTGTTTGATATGTTAGTTTAGCTCACCAAAAGTGACAAGGACAATGCATTTTTGGCAAGATCAAATATTCTTAACCTGTAAAATGAAAACTAATGCAGCTGTCACATTTAAGTACTAGTAAGCTGCAAAATATTTAAAAAATTTTTTTGGGTTTAGCTATACTTTAAAGATCGCATACTCTGACTGATTTCTCCTAGAACAATACAGTGCCAGTGTACAAAGTTCCTGCCTCCATGCAGCTACTTTAGAAATGTCTGAATTGAGAAAGCTAGTTGGATGGCCAGTGAAACGTCTTCAAGAAAAATACAGAAAGTCCAGGTATCTTGACTTATTTTTTACAGATATACCATGACCTGGATGAATGAGAACATTCACAGACATATTGCTATACATAATTGAATATCACTGGCCACCCAACCCCCCTGGCATTCTCTGCACTAAAGTAGCTAACACTCTAATGTCCCCCGCACAGTCACACACTATTATTATACATTTATATAGCTCGGATATATACCGCAGTGCGGTACAGAGAAGTCACATCAGCCAGTCACATCAGTCTCTGTACAGAGGAGCTTACACTCTAATTCCCCCCCCCCACAGTAATACACTTATTATACATTTATATAACTCTGACATATACCACAGTGCTGTACAGAGAAGTCACATCAGACAGTCACATCAGCCTCTGTACAGAGGAGCTTACACTCTAATGCAGAATACCATCAGCTATAGAGGACTAAAAATCCCTGCAATACATTATACAGCAATACAGAATAATAGTATATGAATTTAGTACATACTCTGTGCTGCCGCTCTGCTCCGGGGTACCAGCCTGAAGTCTCGAGCAGCCCCTTGAGACCCAGCAAAGCCCCCCACAGATCCTGCAGAGCCCCCTTGAGACCCTGCCGGATCTCAGGGGGGCTCTGCAGGATCTGTG
>NW_017308376.1:15487-43887 GCF_000935625.1 Nanorana parkeri | reverse complement strand
GCAGCTTCGGGCATAGTGGCCGGGATGAGCCGAACACAATCAGCCTAAGGTTCGGCCTGTCCCGGCCCCCTATGCCCGAAGCTGCTGGCCGCCGAAGGGTGCGGGGGCGTGGAGATGCCGGGAAAGTGCCTGGTATGCCTGATGGCCAGTCCGGCCCTGCCGCCAATGTAGCAAAATTATTCACACTGACCGCCAATTTAACGAAAATGTTCACAATGACCGCCAATGTCACAAAGGTATACACCATACACATGCTTAAACATAACCTGTTCTTGCAGTCTTCAGGCAGTTTTTTCTTCCTTAGCAGGGGGGAGGGTGAGGGGCGACGGCATTGATTTGCATATGAATTAGCCGTGATATTTACATATGAATGGGTTGCGGCTTATTGATATGCAAACCACCACGGCCCATTCATATGTAGATATATTGGCAGGGACAGTGCAGGAACAGCACCAGCAAGCTCCGAAGAGAGCACAGAATAGAGAGAGCTGGGTGAGGAGGTGTTTTCCGCCCTCCCCCACCTGCGCCCTCTAGTGTCTACTGTGTGGTAGAGCCGGCTCTGCTCAGAGCCGGCCATCGGGCATAGAGGACCGGCCTGAACACAATCGGCCCGGCCCGGTTTGCCCTATGGCCAGTCCGGCCCTGCTTATAGAGATGAGCAAATGTACCTGGGTTTTGTTCACTGACATAACATATTTTGCATGTGTGATACATTTGTCTGGCCTAAAAATAGCAGCAGCCCCCCATTCTGAATAATTTTAAATAAAAAAAGCATTTTTAGGGACTTTTGGGTGCAGCACCTGAATTTTTCTAGCCATAAGTAATAGGCCTGGATTGACTCATGAGAGCAGCAACCACAACAGAGCAAAAACTATAGGAAATTGTAGTCTAAACCCTTGAAATTGTAAACCATTTCAGAGTGCAAAATAGTTTAATAGTATAGTTTGTGAGCTTCTTTTTTTGCATTACCAGACTGCATTATCACTGCATTATCTCAAAAGTTTAATAAAATATGAAAACAGAGTACACAAAAACACTTCAAAACCCCAACTCCACATTCCCCGAGCCCCCTCCCCTCACCATATACCCAATTATTCCCCAAATGTTCCAAATATAGACTTCAGCTATGTGTTTTGTAGAATTGGCTAACAACATGACACATGCGAACACTGATAGCCAGCAAATTGCAAGAGCTCAGCCTCTTTTTACTATATCTGCTACCAACATTTTGGCTTGCAGCCTCTGCCTGCAGTGTATCAGCCCTGGAAAAAGTACCAGTAGTTTAGGTACCACGTGCATGAGGAAATACATGATTTTGCACCAAAGAGCTTTGAGGGAGCCGCACCTCATTGACCCCATTCAGTAGCAAAAGATCTGCACCCACTCCTTCTCCTCTGCTATCACCTTTCACCTCTCACCCCTTCCACAAGATTCTCCATCTGCCTCTGCTGCAACAAGCGATAGGAAGGGTGAAGTCTGGCAAGGGGTTTTAGAGGCTTACCTTATAGCACATTAAGTGGGGAAGACGGTCAGCATGCGACTTAGCCTAGGATTCAACTTTGCTGTAAGTCTTCTAACCTCACCCCATCATCTCCATCAGCATACGTGACCAGGCAGGTGTCTCCTTTGAAGCTGCTGCAGCAGAAGAAGGAAATGTCACCCAATCAATTGAATGCCCAGTGTCTCAATGCCAGCTTGACAAAACTGCTGGCAATTCAAGCTGATGTAGTCAGAAAGCTATGCCTGGCCTGTTATCATGTGCAAGGTAATGTCTTTTTAATGTTGGACCACCTTAGGGTTCACCTGACTACAGACCCATTGTCCAGCAATTAGGGGCATTGCCTTCTGGGGTAATTTGTAGACATGTGCGATTCGGTTCGTTCCGAACTTCGTTTCGGACGAATTTTCGCAAATTCGGAGATTCGGATGCATCCGAATTCTGAATTACAGCTAAGACGCATGCAAACGAATTCGAAATTCCCGATTTCCCGAAATTCGTTATTTTACGAATGTCGTTGCAGCAAAATGACATTAGGGGAGAAAAAATGACAACATTTTACCTCTACAACACATCTATGCTTGAAGTACAGAGGCTATAGAGTAGTGGTTAAAGGACAGGCTTGTCGTTGCTAATGTCCCAGGTTCAAATCCCGGGCAAGTCAACTAATATTTAAAGTTTTTTTTTTTCCTTTGCTTTTGAATTGGCATTCTCCTAACATTCCTACCAGACCTAAAGGGTCTGGTATGAATTGGGGGGAACCTCAGGCTTTTTTTGTTTTCATCTTCTGCAGACTGTAAAAAAAAAAAAAAACATTTTGGTTCCCCTTAATGTCATTTTGAAGCAACGAAATTCGTTATTAGACGAATTCTGTTGCAGCAAAATGATTTTTTTTTACAGTCTGCAGAAGATGAAAAAAAAAAAAAGCGTGAGGTTTCCCCCCAATCGATACCAGACCCTTAAGGTCTGGTAGGGATTTTAAAGGGGGACCCCAGCCCCCAAAAATGGGGGAAATGTGGGGTCCCCCCTAACAGTCCTACCAGACCCTCGATCCGAGCACAAGCCCGGCAGGGCAGGAAAGGGGGGGCGATCTAGCTTGCATTCATATATATCAAATGCTTCTATGCTTACAGTACAGAGGCTATAAAGTAGTGGTTAAAGGACAGGCTTGCCATTGCTAATGTCCCAGGGCAAGTCAACTAATATTTAAAGTTTTGGTTTTTTTTCATAAACGAATTTCGTCCGAAACTAATTTAATTTCGGACCCGAAAAACGAAACTAAACTAAACCATTTTTTTTTTGTTTCAAAACGAAACTAAACTAAACGAATTTTTTGCTGGTGCACATGTCTAGTAATTTGCTGTTAATTGGGAAGTATGTATGGTTGGATACAGTTGAAAGCACTGTGTCATGTATAGTTTGGGCCCACTGACTGTAAATATAAGATTTTTCAGTGGCACTGTATAGGATAACAGAAACATACTCTCCCTATCCCACACAAAGAGTGTGTCTGTGACTGAGTGTAAATATAGACATTTTCCACAATCAGCAGCAGCAACCAGCTCTACCTGTGAAGACCTTGTAATTTAGCCCTATCTACTACAGGACATTCCAATGCACAGTATGTATCTCTGTGACTCAATGTAGAAATAGACATTTTCAGCAATCAGTAGCAGTGTGATGTCAGCAGTCTCAGATCTAATAGCTTCCACCAGAATGTCACAAGGCAGTCTCAGATGCTGCCCTGCCAGCAGAATGTGATAATCTTACACTCTCAATCATACCCTGCTCAGAGATTTTTCGGCTTACTAGACAACAATCTATGTGACAGCAGACTGAGAGTGGACATACTGTATAGTTGAACTCCTTAATTAACCCTTTAAACTCACACATGGTAGTGACCATGAGTTTTAATGGAAACATGCACCATTCACAGCATCTGCTGAAGCAATTCTGAAGAAATGTCTGTGGCACTTGCTGCCATGCCCAGACAGGAATGTGCAGAGTTTTAAAATATAATAGCTCTCACACAGGCAAGGATTCCTTCATTTCTGATTAGAGCATTTAGAGCTTAGGCTTAAGAATTTTTAAATATCACTTTAATGAAAAGGAAGACAAACAGTGAAAGAAAAATATGCACAGAAAAGATATTACAAACCAGACAGCAAGCAATAGTAACATAAAAGGGCCAAAAGTACGTTTGAATGGTATTGGTTCAAAGTTTGCAGAGTAGTTAAGTTTGATAGAGTTATGAGCTCTGATAAATGAATCGGCATTCCTCATAATTCTGATAGGTATAGAGAGTTCCAGCTGCCAATAACAGCATCTTAGTTTGTTGACCCTCTGAAATGTGTCATTGAGCCAACCCCCATCCACTCAAAAGAGTTAAGGGGTGAATGTAGGAGTGCTGAAGTGTTTATTATACATTCAGTCTACACTGTCCTAATGCCAATTTTTAGAAATGCATCTATATTTCTATCTGACAAGGTTTTTGCAGCTTGACAACTAACACATTATTGAACAGAATAAAATCACTATTTCATTAAGACTAAACATGATAGAAATCAAATGCATATATTGCTTAGGAGATCTAATGTGACCAGGAAATGTAATTCTCTTAATTCAAATACAGCCATAAGATTTTCCATTATTGACTTGCAAATTTTGGACAAATGAGAGTAACACTTTGTTTGGTACAACTTTCCCAATCTCCCTACTCAGTTTGGAGTTAATCATACCTCATTGTCATCACAAACAACAACTAACCCTCTCAGTAACCTCTCTTGAATCGCACCCTGTGATCTGCCTCTCTTTGCTATAGGACTGTCCAACACAGAGTGAGTGCATTTGTGACTATTGTAAATATAGACATTTTCAGCAATCAGCAACAACTAGCTGTCCCTACAAACAGTCTGTGATCTGCCTCTAACCACTCTCTGTCTGCTCCAACACACACTGACAAAAAGCTGCTTGGAACCATGACTTTATAAGCAGGGGGGTGGCACATAAGATTACCTCCTAAGCCTCCTAACCACAGTTTATAGGCCAGGAAGTGCATTGTTGGTAATTGATTGCTAGAGACAGGAATAGCTGCATTAGTTTACCATTACCATTACCATTTTTTCAAACCACAACTATTTCAACTATTTTAATTCAGGTCCAGCTGATGGTTAAAATTTGCCTTGAGATGGTCTTCAAAATGCAAAAAAAAATGTTTTATGATGTTTTGGTTATTTTTAGTTAGTTAGAAATGTTTTGTGTCCTTTGTCCTTCCCTGGATGACATTTCTCTTTTTTTCCTGGTATCCCATTGGTTATTATTGCCACAAATGAGTACATAGGTCTGTAACACATAGCCACATAAATTACCTAACCTCTTCTGCTGTAGTTGTAACTAAGCTTTCTGGAACCTTTTGTATTTCTCTATATAAACCCTGAACTGAATAGCCATTGGACTGCAATTTCGTTTGCTCATGCCATATGGCTGCACACTAAAGGAAAAAAATCGAATTGGTTGCCAAACTCATTGATATATTTTCCATTTAACATTTAAATACATGAGTTTCTGTTTCTAAATCATATCTTTTTTTATGAGTGCAAGACGATTAACCTGCAATTAAGGGGGCTATTTATTAATGTGTCTGCCAGATTCACACAACTTCCATCTAAGATTTACACATTCCCAATTAAATCTGTGTAAAAGTTGTGCAAATCATGGGTGAAAACATTGATAAATATTCGCCTAATCTGTTTGGGTTGTGGGAGGAATCTGGGAACACCTAAAGGAAACCCAAGAAAACATAAAAATAAAATTACCTTTGCTTCTCAGTATTTGTTCATATGTATGTGTGTGTGTGTGTGTGTGTGTGTGTGTGTGTGTGTGTGTGTGTGTGTTTTAAAGCAAATATAATATTCCTGCCTCTAAAAAGTCTCTGTAGCAGATTTCTACTGTGTCACTTTGAAACTTAAGTAGTAAACTGTGTAAAACAGATTTGTGGTTATGGAAATCGGCTAATTTCTCATACCTACAATTTAAAGATTTTGCAAGGTATTTTATTTTCAGAGACTTAGCCCAGGCTTACCACTGGTAAAAATCCATAAAAGAGATTTGTGACTATGCTAATAGGTTAGCTTTCCAGCTCTCATTTCAGTGTTATATGGGATTTTATTTTCAGAAGCTATCCTGTAATTGTAGACTCATAAGTTTAATTCCTATCTGTTAAACATGGAATGTTTTCTCTATAACAAATCCCCCTTCTGGGAAACAAATATACGAACGTCAATTCTCTTAAGGTCTATTACTGAATAATATCTCACCCTGTATTGACTGAGTATATAAAATAACAAAGTTGGTATTTAAACAGAAGTTTCAAATTGCTAGGAATTTGTTTACATAGATCACCTGGCAATTAGTTTTAGTGTTGCTAGAACTTACCACCCTGGATTGTTACTAAATTGTAGTACAAGTTTTTGTCTCCCTATTGTACAGGTCTTTGCATTCCTAACTACACTAGACTCCATATACCAGTTACATTTGCTTGTGTTTGGGTGTTAGGTCCTTTGGATGTATAAGCTTCTGTCTCAGTGACCCTGATTTACTACAGGATTAGAGCATGTTAACTTTCAAAGTGAATTTGCAAAGTAAATGTTAACTTATTTTATTAAATGATGTGAAACAAAGTGAAAATTCAAGTGATAATAAAGATAAATGGTTTTTAAGCTATTTCAAATGTGGAACTAAGCACTTACAATGAATACTGCTTCTTGATGTTTAGAAACTATAGCTTCCTGCAGAATCAGCTGGTCCCCAAAGCACTGCCCCTTTATATCCTGTTTTAGGGTGGATCCTTTCTCTTGCGGGGCCCTATGGAGCCACCCTTGTGTGTGCTATTAAGCTTCTGTGTGTCTTCACAAACATGCAGGCACAGCAAGGCAAACCACCTTCCTTCTTCTTGCTCCCGGCCCTTCTTCCTCCCTTCTCCAAGCTAGTAGATGGACAGATGCAGGAGTCTGCTCTGTCCCTTATGATCATGAGCTGGATAGGAAGTTCAGGAAAGTTGAGCTGAGAGAGTTGGAGCAAGCTATTTGGAAACATGATGACTGTAAGTGCTTGGGAAAAAATGTAAAGAAATACTTTGCTTGGCAATGTGTATTTGTTTGATCTGATTTCATTATTGAGAAAAGTTTGAGAGTTTAATACAACTTTCAGTTTGCAAAGAAAATCCAGTCATGCACAAAGGCAATTAAAGAACTTGATTTTTACTAGCACATGATTGAATTATTGAAGTTAGCACAACTTTACCTCTTCACTTAGCCAAGTAAAAATTCGCTTTGCAAAAAAAAAAAATTGCTATGCTTGTTGAATGAGGCGAAGTTGTGCTAACTTCAATCATCTTATCATGTGCTAGCAAAAATGTTTTTATTTTTTACATGATTGGTAACTCGTTGAAAAGTGACATTTTACTTAGTTTTACCTCATTCACTAAGATAAGTGGAAATTCACTATAAAAATGAACATGTCTCTCTATCCAAATCACTATCCAAATCTTGCCGATTCAACCTCCGTAACATTTCTAAAATGTGTCCATTCTTAACAAATGATAAAGCAAAGATTCTAATTCACTCACTTGAAATCTCTCGCCTCGACTACTGTAACTCCGTCCTTGTAGGCTTACCACTAAGCAGGCTATCCCCTCTCCAGTCTATCATGAACACTGCTGTTAGACTCATCTGCCTTACCAACCGATCTATGTCCGCTACCCCCCACTGGCTCCCACTTCCCCAATGTATAAAAAAGTACTAACAATAACCTACAAAGCCATCTCCAACTCCTCTCTAACCTACATCAATCACCTCATCTCAAAATGTCACCCAAACCACTCCCTTTGCTCTTCCTAAGACCTCCTGCTCTCCAGCTCTCTTGTCACCACTTCGCATGCTCACCTCCATGACTTTTCTCTGGAACTCCCTACCCCAATCTGTCCACCTACCTCCTACTCTGTCCACCTTTAGGCGATCCTTAAAAACTCATCTCTTTAGAGATGGCTACATCTTGTACTGAAATTGTATTGTCTCCCTCAATTTTGTAAAGTGCTGAGCAAACCTGTATAATAATAACTGTGCTGCTGGGCTTTAACAATACAGGAAAGTGATGTTTATTAAACATCTTCAGAATTTTTCTGACACTCCAGCCACATACAAGATGAATATAGTACTTTATGTTTTCTGCTGCTCCCCTCTGGTCTACACTCCCATTTTGCTTGACCTTGTGTTTTAGTTAGGCTCAGTTAGGAGCATTAAATACAATCCAGGGTGCTTTACAAAGCAGTTACATACTGAGAAGAAAGTCTGCCCCTGGCCAGCATGGTGTAGTGAAGGAACTTTGCTCTCTGTGTAGAAGCAGTGGTCTATCTGCAGAAGTCTGACACACCCCCTCTTGTAAAAGAACTAGAATTCTCCAGCCAGCAGGTGAGATGAGCATTTCTAACTGCAGAGCTATAGGTATGACTGAGCAAGTGGTGTATCAGATCTGTCTCCCTGTAGCATCTATCATATGTTACTCATATATTGTGGAATCAATAGGATTATTATTACTGAAATTGTGAGAGCAAGGAAGTAGCAAAGTAGCAGCAAATGAAGCTACCGCCTGTGCCTATGGCCCCAGGAGGGCCCAGATCTCAACCTGATCCAAAAATCCTTGTTTCTTTATTTATTTTTTTTAATCAACGGAAACGTCTTCTTCAATTGATGAACTAGCGATTCACAAAAGTTTAGTAAGAACTGACTCCTGTGCTCACCTGAGGGCAAATGTCTCTATGGTATAAGTGTGGATTTTGTACTTTGTAAATGGTAAATGTAAGTACAAACTATGATTTTATCCAGCTAATAATTCATTAAACTCCAACAGGTTTAACATTTGTTTGGTTTGGGTTAAAATTGGATGCAGAATTAAACTTGAGCAAATGATTTCCAGTATAAACAAACTTTGTTTATTGTTCTTTATCTACTCTTAGTTGTATGCTCTTGAAATTGTTTGTTGATATCAATGTCTGTATGTTTTTTCTTCATTTGGATAGCTCCATGGTTTATGTTGTAGCTTTATATCTTGAACTACATATCTTATTCTGCTTCTTTGCTTTCAGAAAATACTGGAGTCCACCCAGGAAAGGGGATCAGGGAGACCTCCAGTCACGCTGGGAGAGAGACCTAGGGAAAAATATACATCCTGAAATAAAAAGTAATGTAAATACATTAAAAGTTATGCAACATCTATGCTCATTCTTTCAGTGCTTTCTGTTACTATACTTACAGTGAAGTTTCTTGAATATTTCCTTTATGTTGTTTTTCAATTCATTTTCTGTGCCAGTTGTCATCTGTGTAGTCTGACAGCATACTAAATTCTTGCTCACAACTACAAGATTTGTTTAGCTCCAGGCATCTGTGTTTGGATTACAAGAATGCTGATTGGTTCACTGCCAGGGAGCAGTAAAAGGTCAAGCTTTTCTTTTAAAGACTTTTTTATGCCTCTGAGTTTGACTCATTAATCAGAGTTAAACGGAAGGGGACTAGCCAGTGGGTTAAATTCATGTCTCTGTGAGGGCATCATAAACAATTTAAAGCTCAAGGTTGGTGTGAAAGGTTGAGTAGATTTTTGTTCAGATTACACAACCAGTGTTCTTGTAACAAATAACCTTCAACATTGATAATGTATGTTATAATGATCCAGATCAGAAGTAGGGCTCTTCAGCTGTTCCCCGACAAATGATTACCACAGCAACACATATAATTGAAAGGTCTCAAAAATATACAGTATGAGGTGAGTGACAGAAAGAGAACATTTGGGAACTTATGTAATAAGGTAGTGCAAATTCCAGTGACTATTGGTCCTTGCATACAGAAATTTGTATTTATTAATCTGTCAACAGTGTTCTGAAATATCATTGCTTCGGGTCACTGCCATTGGCCAATAGTCATGATGCTTTGCACTGCCTTAAAATAATTTGTTCAGCTTTTCTATATATTCATATATTTTCTATGTTTGGTATGTTAAAAAATTATGTATATTCAGTCTGCTAAATACAAAATGCTGACTATGAATATTTTCCATTCAGAGTCAGAAATAGGTGTAGTGTAGTCAGTTCTCCACCACCCTTTTTAGTCAATTTACTATTATTGTGTATAAAATGTAATTTGATCTGCTATCCAGGACACCCACACAGCTGAATGAGTCAGAGGAAGGGCACACACCTCTGCCCCTCCCTGCCCAAAGTGCACCTTCATGTTTCAGTAAGGGAGAGACAGTCATAAGGGTTGAAAATGTTTGTTCAAAGTAAACGTTTACTTAAAGAGGAACTTTACCCTTATCTTTAAAATAACAACAAACACTCCTTTAGAAATGTTTAGTAATGATAATCTACAAACACATACTTCTAGATAATTTTCGGCTTTGTATTCTTTGCATACCTTATTTCTCTTTTCTTCCCCAGTCTTTTGACGGTGGCCATGTTAACTAAGGGCAGGTTGTTAACTTTTCATTTACTTACATGTGACAAGGACATGTGACCATGCACATCATCTCAGGGGAGGAAATTGCCTTTCCCTGAGATCTCGTGAGATTACAGATGAGATTTTCTCTGCTCTGCTGATGTAACTCTTCCAGAATGCAATACCTGGTCACATTACATCATAAAGTGGACCAGGAAGTGGAAAAAAATAAATTGTAAGTAAAATAAAAATAAGTTTGTTTAGCTAATGAATGTAAGATGATTTCATATCATCATGCAGAGCTGAATGCTGATGTGATTTTTTAGTCAAAGGGGGTAAAGGTCTACTTTAAGTCATACTGTTTCATGTAAGATATACATTTTCATATTAGGATCTTCAAATGACTGTCATATATGTAAAAGATTAGAGAACTAGGTGAATATTTAAAAAGTACACTATGATGGGAACAGCATTCTGTGTGTTTTCTATGGAAAGGTGTAAGATTTGAAATACATCTCAAATATTGATTCATATTAGAGTTAAATCAGGGGAGCACTGGGAACCTTTGGCATATGGCCAACATAGCCAACTAGCCCATTTATGGAAAGAAAATATTTCTGTGAGTTAAAGAAAGTGTATCATGCAAAATGTGCCTCGGTTCTGTATTGATTTGTGGGCAAGGTGAAAGGTGGGTGTTTCTAAAGGGCATGGTTTCTTGGAGACACACATCTTCCAGCACCAGCTTACTTTAGTCACATGAGGTCTCAAAGATACAGCAGAAGTCAATTTTGAGAGGCTTTCCTCCCCAAACTCCATGATTGCAGATCTGAAGGGGGAGCACGTAGCTATATAATGTCCAGCATGGATAAACTGCTTTGATATCTGAATGGTGATGTATCTCCATTCCACACTTGGGATGCCAGCCCAACTTATCTAATTAGTACTGGCTGGATGGGGGTGGATTTCCCCCTGATCCTTATAGGGCAGTCCTCTCCTGAATCCATTCTAAGTTCCAATAGAGCCCTTACTCAAGATGAAGCTAAGTTAAATTTCCCAATGAAAAACAATGTGCCCTATACCAACTTAATCACTTTGAGGGTGAGTTCCGTGACATTAATCAGACATTCTCTCTCTTTCAATCATTAGGTTTGATTTATCAAAATAGTACACACTGTTCACTTAGGAAAGTGAATGTTCACTTTGCAAAGTGAATGTTAGTTATTAAGGTGATCTTGTTTTTACTTACCATGTCCAAGATCAGTAACAATCAGAGTAGGTGATCCAGTAAATCCTGAAAACATTTTGGAGTAGGCTGTTCCTGTAGCAAAGTGAAGGCTCACTATACATAATAACTAAAGCGAGCGAACCTGTGTTCATATTGATTACCTAAACATGTGCCAATGAATTTTAAAAAACAGGATTTTTTTTTCTAGAACCTGATTGGATGAAAGAAGTGGAAATAGTTTCACCTTATTTACTAATCTTAGTGAATATTCACTGTGCTAAGATAACTGTCTCTACCGCCTTAGTAAATTAACCCCATTGGGCACTATGGTGGTACCATGGTGGCTGACAACACAAGTTTAGGTAAAGGGGAGCACAACAATGTAGTCTTTCTCCTGCATGCACTTATTCAGCCAAAATCCTCATTAGTAGGTCTGATGATTTATACTTGAAAAAAATATGTGAAATTTCTTCCTAAGCCACAACACACTCCCCGATCTAAGTGGGACCTTGCCAGGTTCTATGCCACCTTTATATCCCCATTGTTCTTACCATAGTCAATAGAATGCAGCTACAGATAGATGTGACAGACAGAGTACAGTGGTACTTCCTTACATGTCTTCATAGCTTATGTGACGCCAGGTGTGTAAGTTAAGCTTCACTGAATAGGCCTTTAGCTTTTTCCACCAAGTACAAATGCTTAGTGCACTTAGCATCATGGTGAGTTTGCAGGGTTAGTAAGTTGGTGAGGATGTTGAGGTGATAATATTTGCACTAGACCCTTATATCCAAAGCTACATCATTTCATACGATATGGGCAAATGTAGACACAATCACCAGCCTATATTTTCTTGCATTTACAAGCAACATTCTTTTATATCACCTTACATATGGCTAGACTTGATTGGATAAACAATAATAACTGTGATATTTATGTGGTAGACTCCTAAGAATGGAGCTCAATTTTACCTGTGAAAAAACAGGAATGGAGCTCCATGCTGCAAATGTTGCCGGTGGTTGAGATTTTACCACATAAATATCACAATCATTATTGTTTATGCGAACAAATCCAGCCATATTTCAGGTGAAATTGTATCCAAGCCCTGATTAAGGGTGAGTGTTCGAACCCCTAAAATGCATTGGCTTTTTTTTATATACTTTTTATATTTACATCTTGGACTTTATGTGTTGTGTCTTTCACTTGGCAAATATAACTTATTCACAACAGGATTTTTTATGCGTTAGTTTTTCATTTACAAGCATGCTGACATTTATTATACAGAAAGTTAAATGCTAATAATGTAGAATAGGGGAAAAAATTATTCTTGATCTCATTGACTGTTACTGTTATAAACATAGTTACTATTACGCAATGCAATTATTATAAATACAATTTAATTTCTTTGCACTGATTACCAAAAATTATGTTCTATTAATTAGGGCATTAAAGAAAACCCAATGACATTACTACAAATGGTACAATGATACCAATATTCTTTTCAATCCAGACAGGATGAATTTTTATTTATAGCTGCCTTATAAATACAGTTTCACATTCTGTAGCCTTCAATTACAGTCAGAGGAAAGGTAATAAAGAAAAGCATCAGAAAAAGGTGCTTGTAAATAACACATCAATCATCTTTAACCATATAGGTATTTCATCTTGCATTGCTTTTTTTGCAGTGTTTTAATATGTAATGCTGATTGTATTATTAAGAAGGTGGCTATTGCAATTTGTGGTTTAGTAATTACTTTAATTAAAGAAGAATTAGGCTATGCCACACTTAAATATAAAATGACCATATAACCACATTAAAAATACAATCTTTTTCGTGCTTCTAATTCATTCATACCTTTGGGCTCTGTTCACACATGGTGGTTTTCTGATGTCTGTATGAAAATGCGCATCCTGCAACGAAGTCTTAAGCGCAATTTTCTGGGTGGATTCTGTGCATTTGCTAACGTATGTTGACATTTGTGTGTTTTCGTGCCGCGTGGGTAACGGCGCAGCAAACGCCCCCATCTATTTATAAATGGAGCCTCAGGGTTCAGAGTTTAGAAGGTCTTACTCAGGAAAAAAGATTGGTCCTATGATTTAATAGTTTCCCCTTCTATACTCTAGGTCCCTGGTTCTCAACTCCTGGGTCGCGAGCCCTTCTGCAGTGGTTCGTGGCGCCCTTCCTGCATGGAGCAGCCCATCTTCAGTAGGGAGACATAGAGGGGGGATTTTTTGTCAGCCCAACAAAACTCCGTGTTGTGAAACTGTCCACTCTTTCCCCAGGCCCCCCCCCCTGTCTCCCCGCTGAAGTAATAGGGCCCGGGAAGAGAGGGAACTATTCTCTCACTGGCGGAATGATATCAGGAGCCGCAGGTCCCGACAAGCAAGTTTAAGTCCCCGGCCTGCAGTACTGAGTGCAGCAGATATCAATCCGCCCCAGCGTGATGGATTGATATCAAATAGGATTGGTAGATCAGTCTGCCTGGAAGTTGAGAAAGGTAGACAGGCAGGGGTATGCGTATAGTTTGCAGGATTAGCATTTGTAATAGTGATTTAAAAAAAAATTTTTTCCTACAACAGACTAGGCTTGGGATACATCATGTCACCTGTCCAAGCAAAAGCTGGGGGAAGGGGACATTAGCAGGGTCTCCACTGCAAGTTTTCTACTTGCAAAAGAGCCCCTGCTAATGCCCCCCTACAGACCCCTCCCCTGCTTCTGCAATGACAGGGGACATTATGACAGGGGACGCTGATGGGCATTATGTATTCCAAGCCCACATAATGCCCATCAATGTCCCCTGTCATATTGTCTCCTGTCAATGCAGAACCTGTGGGGGGGGCATTAGAAGAGCTGTGCTGCAAGTTTTCTACTTGCAGTGGAGCCCCTGCTAATGACCCCTCGGGACACCACCACCCGCCATGGTTTTTGAGGTCCCCTGCTGTTCTGTGGGACCTGGGACTATGGCAATATGGATGGAGCTCCGTCACAGCACAGCAGCCCCCACTGGACCTCAGGCTGAAAATCCACCCCAGTTCTCGATAAGATAGGGAGACTGGGTGGATCTTAAAAAAATAAAACAAATTTCATTTTTGGAGTGTGCATGTGTGTGAGATTGTGTCTGTGGTTGTGTGTGTCTGTCAGTGTTTTTGAGGGCCTGTTCACGCTAGTTCAGTGCCTTAATTGCACAGTCCAGTGCGATTACCGCATTGTACCACGCAAAATCACACCTACCACAAATTCTGGTGTGGGAGTTGTGTTGCATTGCCATTCATTTGAATGGCACCCCAAATGCACCTCCTGCCCACAGTTTGATCACCCGCACCGAAACGCACGGTAGCGCAATGCCCTACATTCCAATGGGGTGGATGCCTTGGGTCATGACTTAATGACCAAGGACAAATGTGGGTCCTGAGGTTACACAGGTTGAGAACCACTTCTCTAGGTAAGCTGTCATATCAGTTAGTGTATATACGAAAGTTGATGGCATAGAAACAAACATTTTGAGGATGTGGGGTCCTAGACTCAGAGCCATCATTATGGTTATACTGGGAGGACTAGGGTAAAAGACAGTGGAGGTGGGGCCCAGTGGCAGGTCCATTTTTATTTAAGATAAGTCAGGCTCCATATTTGCTCAGGTCTCTGGGATAGAGCAGAAGCTATTGTTAACATAAGTAATGGCTCCATTGCTCCCCTATGCTGTATACACAAAAAAAAACATATGATGCACATTACAGATTGCTGCAAAGAAGGAATATGCAAACCCAGGATAGAAAGCCCATGCAGTACATAGCCTTGCATCAACCTTACGTTCAGACTTGTCTGAACATTTAAACAAACTCAAAGCAATTCAAATCTCAGTGAAGGGTACTTGTGCAAAAGAAGGAAAAAGAATATATGGAATACCAAAAGCACAGCACATGCTAAAACATTTACATTCCTGGGGTATATACTTATTTTACTTACTATCTGATCAGATATGCTCAAAACTTTATTGTTAGGGAAATTGTCACACCTCCAAATGTTTGTGATCTGCCTGACATGAAGTGATTAGGAAGAAGTTATATGCTTTATGTTTGCATTTCCTCAAGACATATTACAAGCTTAATCTGTATACATAAAATATGCCATAACAAATTAACAGTTACTAAAAAAAAAAAAGAATAGTACAATATTGTGCCATGTTAGGCATCTATCAATGCAGATAGTTTAGCGCTAAAGAAATGATAATGCTTGATGAAGAAACCTAATATGTTTTAAATGCTTGCGTCTTAATAAAACTTAAGAAAGCCAACATACTTTATCCCTTAAACTTTAAGTTTGACCTAAACCACCCCAAAACTATGGTACTCAATTGTGTACATGAGTATTAGTAAAAAGAAAATCTCCCAACATGGTAGCAGATGGCAAAAAAAGGAAAAGAATGCTTGCCCAGTCTACTAAAAACAATGTTATTATTGATGTACCATTTCCCCTCACGTCACATCACCAAAACACAATGTAAGTGTAAATCTGACCGACAGGGACACAGACAGCAATACAAATCTCCATTATAAAAGCAGTAGTAAAAGTGCCACAAACATAGGTCAGCGAGTCCAAGGTGGTGTTTCCTTTTAGATATTCAGTAGAAATAAAATAAAATGTATTTTTGGGGCTAAAACACTCCCCCATTATCAGGGCTTAGGTCTTGTATCACCATAAATATGGGCAAACTTATTTGGATAAACAACAATAATTGTGATATCTATTTGGTAAAATCCTTACCAACAACAGCCTGTGCATCATGGAGCAAAATTATTTTAAATACTGGTGGTGGTTAGCCTTCTTTTTTTAACTTCTGAGTGTAAAGGTAGACATACCAGGAGGCTAATCCCTTAGCACTTGAAGGCAAGCAGACTTTCTTTAGTGGTCTTCTGTATTAATAATAGCGTAATTTCCAAAAAGCAAATCCCATGTAGCTCTGCCAATAAGTCAATTAAAAAGTACATATATCTAACATTAGATATACTGTACCTTCACGCATGTCTCAACTAATAACTAAATTGACTGCAATTCCTAAATTTTTTGCCTTTTTATTATTAATAACACTATTATTAAAAAAAGATACATTCTATTAAAAAATTCCAAAAAAGTTAAAACTTTTACTGAGATAATTGAAATAACCTACTGATTTTCTATTAAATATAATCTGCTATTTTAGTAATGAGCCATTTTTCAAGCCTTTAAAGAATGCTTGTGTGCACGAAACATACTCTTGTGTATACAAAATATGTTGTATATTTACTTTTCACTCGGGACAGCAAAAATGGGAGAAAATATATTTGAAGTTGCGCTGTTATTGCACATCATCCATCAAGGGCATTCATTCATAAATTATTATAAAAAGCTTGAGAAAGTCCAAAACCGGAGGCAGTAGAGAGATCTACTTTGGGATAGGGAAAATACAATGTGAGAGTGTTTATGTCTTCTGTTTCTGGCTTTTACCAGGATTATAAATTACAAGATAATGCAGCGCACAATGAAATCACATCAAAGAAAAAAGGCATCGGCTCCTCATAATCCCAGAGCCAATTTTTAAAAACTAGTGCTGTTTTAAAGTGTATATCTCTCTATTCCCACATGTGGCTCATGTTAATGCCTTTTTCTGCTGTTATAGCACAGGTTTATGTTCCCTTGCTTATATATTTGAAAAGTCACATGTGGTTATTCCTGACCTTACTTACTTCTAGTGTCAATAAATCTATTCTATACTGAAGCTAAAACACTACACTAATTAAACAACATGCGCTATTCATCTTTTTTTGTCTACAGAAAGGAAGACAACATTCCTGCTGCTGATTCTGTCTAACCATAACTCTGTATACCACACAAAGCTTTAAAAAAATATAACCAATATAACATAATAAAGCTGATTTAACCACTTCAGTATCGTATGGTATGTTACACCCCCTTTATTACCAGCAATTTTTTAGTTTCCAGCCCTGGGCAAGTTTGGCTGAGAATTCCTGTGTCACACAGTAACATGATTAATTTTATATTATTTTGGTGGGGGACAAATAGAGTTTTATTTTCGTGGTATTTAATAACTGTTTTTTCTATTAAAAATAATTGACTACATTTACTATTTAAAGTAAAAAATAAAACAAAAATTGAAAAAGGCCTGTTTCTCTTACTTCCGTTTATCAATCATGGCAAATACAAATGTCAGACCAGTACAAAGCCCCCCAAAATGACCCCTTTTTGGAAAGTAGAAACTCCAAGGTGATCTGATTTTTTGCCACAGTGTTTTGGAAATTAAGAAACATGCCTGTATGAGGGGGTTACAACATGGGGCTTAGTAATAATGCACAAGAAACAATAAATGTACAGGTCATGGACAGAGAGTGAAAGGGAAAGGGTTAATATACATGTCAGCGCAGAGACAGAATAATCTAATATAAGCAGCAGATGAGGGGTTTAAAAAGGCTAAAATGATTTGGATTTTTTTTTAGCGGTTGCAGCTTGTTTTTACTGGGAGGTTATACATGGATGACTCATCCATTGATTACTCCCTTTACTCTCCTCTGCCTTTGATGTAAAAAAAAAAAGGGAGGGATTGACATTGTAAACATTGTCATGTGATCGCTGTGATCACTGCGATCACAGGACACATAGCCGGTCCAATCAGCTCTTCACTGGCTAATGGGGAATTTACGGAAGGACATAGAGATATATACTCCCGGAATAATGGGGCTGTGGACTGGTCGAACATATACAGTCCGCAAGTGGTTAAAGTGTATTTTCACCTTTGCAGTCACATTTGATAACCCCCACTTTATGTTTGTTATGTGTTCTCACATAACAGAATTATTATTATTTTTTATATTTCTTACCTCTATTATACAACTGATAATGAAATCTGCCAGCACAGTGCAGACATGATTAATTATAGCAAATATAACTCCCCAGCCCCTTCAATAAAATTGCATAGAATAAAAAGCTAACTAAGATTTTTCATCAAGTAAAAAAGCAAGCAGTAATGGTAAAATATTTTTTTTAAGTCATGTGAATGGAAAGATATAACAAACATGAAATAGGTATTATATGTTCTAGTTCCTTGATATCACGGGAAAGGCGGGTGGTGAGTTTGTCAGTGGCCATTTGCAATTCCCACTGTAGCAGCAGTTTGAATTTTTCCAGAAGCATCGCATCCCTGCAAAGTGGGTTCAGGCTGATTGCATGATAACGGTGACTGCGACGCTGCTCCGTCGTTGGAAGAGCTGTCCATATCAGCCATCAGTTCTTGTGAGGATGGCGGGCGCTCTTGCGCTGGAGAAGAGGTCGCCATCTTGCCCGTTGAGCGAGTTGCGGCAGGAGTTGAGGGGGCCCGCGCCGTGTTTTTGCGGTTTCGAGCCAGAATATTTGCCCATGGTTGTGTCCCTCAGGGTTCTGGGGTCTCTGGGGCAAAAGAGCCAGGCTAGAAAAGATCCTCTAGTCGGGGATATTTAAAGTCGCACGTCCGCGTGGTGTATAGACGGATTAGCATGCAGCCATCTTGGTCGGCTGCTCACTAATGTAATGTACGTTGTTTTCAATCTTTTAAAACCTGCTGTTTTCTTAAAATAATACCTGTGATTCTGGAAGACATCAGCAGTACAGAGTTACAGGAAAGGATGAAAAAACAGTTTTATGGTAAAGAGGAAAGCTCCAGCAGAAATCTGCCAGAGGCACTGCAGCCCAACCTTCATCCACCTCCAAGCGGCTGTCAGGAAGGGTTGTCAGGGTCCAGAGTACAGGTTTAGCCCTCAATCAAAAGTTTAATGTTCCCCACTATTGACAGACTCTGTGGTAGTTTTACCCACTGGCCAGTGGTTAGTCAGGGTTGGTAGATTTTCAATAGGGCCCAGTAATTAGTGCTCCATAAGGAACATACATCTGGGTATACCTGTATATTAAACACTGTTTCCTTACTGTTTTATTACAGCCTAACTGCATAGTGCATTAGAGAATAGGCCCGTCACAGGTAGCAAAGAGAACAAACTCTGTTTATATTCACTTTATCTTGTGGTTAAACAGTACTGCTAGAATTGTTTTGCTGCATTTAACATGGTATCACTATTTGTTAGATAAAGTATCAAGGACATCACAACAAATAGAAAAAATATCTTACATTCCTATTCTCCATAGCTAGATTAAAATGTACAATATGTAGAGTGTTGTGTTAAATGCTTTATAGATTGTATATAAGTAAACAAAGAGCTTTCCTAAAGGTCACATATGTTAATTCGTCATTTCACAATCACCGTGAAGAAACATGAATCATTGGTGATAAATAATACAGTGACAGGAGAGTGACCTACAGTAATAGGCGATGGCTATATAATTTAATCATGGGCTTCAAATTAAAGTACAAGGACAATTATTTTAAAGTTATTTTTCCATTTTGCAGTTTTTTGCACTGACTATAGGCAGCAGTAATAGTGCTGTGCAATGTTATTGTGTAGTCGAGTAAAGTGCAACCTCTGGTGCAATACTTGTAGCGTAGTCTCACTATCAATTTTTGGGTGACTCTGTATTAGGAGGTGGGATATTTATCATTTTAGTTGTCTTAAGGAGCAGCTTTCAAAGCATAAGTACAATGAAAAAATCCATAAAATAACTATGCAATATATGGTAAATTACTTTTTCTTTAGACATGCTTGGATAAAGAAAGTGTATGAAAAACCGAAAAAAAAACATACTTTTATTTGCTCCCTTTTGTGTTTCAATATACAAATGAGAGTGCTTTGTTATATATATTCAATGTGTGCAAAAAGGACTTAATGAGCCTTACAAAATTCTCTTGCAGTCATAAGCTCCTCTGAACTCTGCAGTGTTATCTTGAACAGTAATTATTGTCATTGGTGCTGCTCCATCCTTCCCTTCTATAAGCTCTGCTGTACAGTAGATTGCAAAAGGCTAATAACAGGTCAGATTTAAGTACCGTACTTACATTGCTTGGTTTAAAATAAAATAGTTGTAATGATGTGTAAATTAATAGCATAACTGAATTAGCTTGTGCTTTTTATATCTGCCAGAAGCAGGGTGTCCCCTGGCTGGGTGCCACCCGGAATCGCCGCTGGGTGCCACCCGAAATGGCCACTGGGTGTCACCCGCTGGGACGTCATCGTGCACGCGTCTGACTGCCATCGACCATCTCGGTGATGGATGCCGGCAGAAAGAAGCGGGGACGTTCCCCCAGGATAAGGTATGGTGTCGGGTCCCCTCCCCATTTTGGTCTCACCCCCTCTGATGCTGTCACCTGGTGTGGGCCGCAACCCCCTTGTGACACCACAGGGCTGCAGATCAGCTTTAAAGCAATGCTCGTATTTTTGTTGAAGTAGTTGTGCAGCCTCCCAAGTCAGTTACTTTGAGAACATTTTACTTGAAGGGGACTGGTAATTAAAATGAATGGTTAATATCATTACCTGGAATAGGGACAAAAAAGACCAATGCAGTGACAAGAGCAAGGATTCTACCTGAGCAGTTACTTCAGTTCACAACCCCCATGTCTAGAAGCAGGTCACATTAAGTAAATGTTTTAAGTGTTGATGGGCGAAAGCCCAGTCTTTATCAGGGAGGCAAGGGTATACAGAGTTGACTACATAACAACTCCCTGGTCCCAACACCCAGTTACACCCAACTTGTGATAGCTCATAACATCCAAGCATGGTGACTGATAGAACATTCAGAGCTGGAAATAAGCTGAGGTCCATAATAATTATAAATTGGAGCTTGACAAAGAACTGAAACAGAAAGCTGTACCATAGTTGAGGACAAGACAAAGTTTTAAGTAGTTAAACAAAGAGTGGGACTAGGACCAGATAAGCTTAAGCAATAACCTTAAAGCAAAGTCAAAGCTAAGTCATACCAAAATTAAATTGCAGTGATATATAAACTTTTTGATAGTTCCTTGTTTGATTAAGTAAAATACATTAACCTGGTCTTACAAGTAATTAAAGTATATCACCATTTTGTTTTTTATAGATTAGGGAACGGTTAATGCACCTGTTAGTTTCCCATTGTGGAGCTTGCCCTTCACTACTTCTTACAGAGACACAGTAAGAAGTGAGATCTCTCAAAAGTGAAGAGAACTCTACTTTGAAAGCATTAACTCTCCTTTGACACCAAGTTGTCCCTATTGGAAGATCTCCCCTCACTCCTATGTAGTAACAACTGTAAAACTATGGCTTTGCAATCACTTTTTGTTCCAGTGACAATGGGCACCAGAGAAGGTGAACCTCTCTAGCTGCTCTGAAGAAAGCCATACAAACCTGGCAGACCCTTCCCTTTCCCAAACTAAAACAAAATTTGGTTAGGGATATATTTAAAATGTCACAGTAATTATTTTTGGCACACTCATACAGTAATCCATATACATCCCCTAGTGGGAAGTGAGTAAAGCTGCCACAATGCATCCAAAGAGTTAAATAGTTTATTCCTATTTTCTATTCATTCAATATTGATTTTCCAATTATGTTGGCTTGTACATACTGCTCTGTCAAGAAATAATATATCCTATAATACGTTTCTTGTTTGCCTTTCAGACAATGCTTCATTGTCCCATGGTTTAACTTACTTTGTAAAATATTTCAGCCTTATTTACTTATTTTAAAATATGGCACTCAGAGTGCATTTACACTTTAACTCCCCTGCCTCAACAGCAAGGTGTCCCTGGAAATTATTTGTGAAATGTTGCAAACTATAAGCTAAATTCCTAGTAAAGATTTCCACAAATCCAAAATAGGTTGAGGTTCCATATGCTAAAATGTATGGGGTTTTTTTCTGTTACTAGCTGCACATTTCCCATATTCTTCTGGTGTGGTACTGCATACTAACTATATAAAGGATGTACAATATTACATTTGCATCAATTTTACAAATGAGTTTATCAAAATAACATATTCAGACCCCAAGCTATTGTGATACTTAACCCTGTGTGTAATAAAGGATAAAATGGGAGTGCATGAGCCATAAGTTGGAACAGGGCAATCTCTTTGACAGAGACACATGAAGTCTGCCAACCTATTGGCATTGTATTATTAAATTAAACTGCTGAAAAATGTATTTTCTCTGAAGGCTTCATCATCTTATGATAAATGTACGGAATAATAGATGAATTGCTGTAAAATACTAGGAAATAATTCTACACTAGGAACTCTGACATTATAATCTATGAGAGTGACATTTTGACTGTATGATGCTCTTGACAGTTTAAATAAAAAAGCACATTGTACAAGTCCAGAAACACTTTTACCTGTGACATCACGGACATGAATTATAACAAGCCATCTTCATAACTCAACTGAACAGCTTCTTCTGAAATACTAATCTTTTACACTTTCGTGCAGTTATAACATCCATCAACTATCATCCCTCTTAGTAAATATATAAATATATATACACTGACATATGCACACATATTTTCTTTAACAATGAACAAAACATTTTCTCTGTACAAATATAATGTATCATGCTTTATGGGACACTGTGATTGATAGACACTTTGCTTATGGTTATTAAAGTGAAGTGAAAGTATGATGGAATAAGGTAGAAGCTCCCACTTCTTCTCACAGCTTCACAGATAATTTAGGGTTTCCATTAGATATAAAGAATATCTTGTTTTCAGTTGGTGAAGGCAAATAATAAGTCAACAGAATCTTTCAGAGGCTGATATGCTTGTCTCTTGAGTTTACTTGTCAGATGATCAGTTAACTACTTTAAAGAGTTCACTAACGCAGGTATTCTACATATATTTACACAATTCTGTATTTCTTTAACATCAGTACTACCTGTGTCACTCGTTCTCAACTAACAAACCAACTGACTGATTAATCTACATGTTACGTAACATTCAGTGAACAATAAAAATATGAA
Source organism: Nanorana parkeri (assembly GCF_000935625.1). Taxonomy (NCBI): domain Eukaryota; kingdom Metazoa; phylum Chordata; class Amphibia; order Anura; family Dicroglossidae; genus Nanorana; species Nanorana parkeri. Next base: position 20,791 of record NW_017308376.1, on the reverse strand, counting down.
AAAATACTGGATATTTGGTAGAGAAATTGAACTCAAATTACATAAAAAATATTTTTGTGTTGTTGAACTTAAAATAAACTAAAGATACATTAAAAGTGCATTGTTGTATAGGCACAGCACTCTACATGTTAAAGTGAGCTTGTACTCTCTCAATGCAGGGCAAAGCAAAAGGTTTGCTTTAAAAGCCGCCCCACCTCCTTTTCTCCCCTGCTTATAATTCGGCTACCAGGAGGAAAGAGAAGTATGCTGTACTTCAAGGAATAAGGCAGCAGGTGCTGATGCTGATGCTTGACCATTGGCTACTTAGGTACCTCGTGTTATCATATAGAATTGCTGAGAGAGTCCTCAGACCTAGATAAGCTCCAAACTGCAGTTTGGAACACACTCAGGGCTAGTTCTCTTCGCTCTCAACAACCAAACTGAGCAGAAAAGAAACAAGGAGAATGATGGTCTACTGGTGGGACTGCCATTAAAGTGAACTTGCGGCCTTGCCTTTCATGTGCACACGTTTACTTTAGAGTGGAACACCAACCAAAACATTTTGTTTGATGGAGGGGGAAGATTAGCACTCTTATCCATATTTTTATTTCTTTCTATTATTTTTAATCTGAATTATAGAAAACTTTGCAACATGAACACTGCACGTGCGCAAAGGAAAATCTGTTCCGTCAATTGCCGAAATTTGGTCAGTTAGTATTGCTAACGAATGATAATTGAAATTCACATTGGTCTGTGCATGATCGGCAGTTGTGCAGAAATCGAAAGACTGTTCGATGACGGCACGATAAATATCGAGCGATAATTGTAAGGTGTATGGCCACCTTAACATAGAGTCTGGTATGAGATATGATAGGGCCCCAGATTAAATCTTGCATTTGAGTTTTATCTAGCTTAAATTGTGGCTTGACAGGGGGAATACAACAGTAGCTGTAGTGGGCTTTGCAGCCCAAATAGAAAAATGTTATGGGTTTATAATCATAACTTTAATGGATATCATTGCAAGCTTTCAAGGTGTAAGGCCCCTTTATGGGGCAAATGACTAACAAACGTTGAAAACTTGCAGTGATTTCCTTTCTGTTCGGCTTCAGTTAGCTGTAAATGTTATCCCCAAAAAGCTAATCATTTTACATGATAAAGGTGCAAAAGGCACAAAAAGAAAAACTTTATAGACTGTATACTGCCTTTTTAAGGTATAGATCAGTGGAAAGGCAGTGCCAAATGCAGCAAGGGCCAAAAGGGTGACAGGTTGTATGTTGATTAAAGTGATATTAAAGTAAAAAGGTGTTTACGTTATTTAAAATGCCTATTAAATCTCTTACAATGGATGCTGCTCCTTGATGTTTAAAAATTTTAGTTTCCTGCAGAATACTGGTTCCCTGAGCACTGGCCCTGATATCCTGTTTTAGTGTGGTTTCTTTCCCTTGCAGGATCCTATGGAGCCACGCTTGTGAGTACTATTGATCTGTGTGTGTCTCCCCAAACACAAGGCAAACCACTCCCACTCTATGCTCCTCCCTCTTCCTCCCTTCTCCCTTCTCCAGGCTAGTAGATGGACAGCAGCTGGAGAGTGTGATCTTGTACTGGACATCGTGTTCAGGGAAGCCAAGCTGAGAGAGTTGGAGCTATTTGGAAACTGCAATTGCATGGCCAGACTTGTAAAGAAATACTTTGCTGGGCAATGTATATTTGCTTGTTTGATAGCTTAATACTACTTTAATTACCTTACAATGTATCAAAATAAAAAGCTTTTTTTTAGTTTTGGATATCATGTTGAGGGTTAGAACCCCTGTCAAGATTTTATTTTTTGTCTGGGGGAGATTCACCTTCCTTGTCCTAGACTGAAAATGAGGGACAATCCACAGTTTTGAGTTATCATGGAATACGGGGGAAATCTTCCAGTGAAGAAACCTATTCCAGTGAGAACTGTCTGACTGGGAAGATTTACTCTCACTTCCCGTTGTGTCTGGGGGAGAGGATGTGAAGGGAAATCTCCCCAAGGGAACACAGATGACAAAAAGCATGATGGGGGTTTTGCCATGCCTTGATGAGAAAACATTTTAGCTTTAGATAACATTCTTACATAGGGTGAAGTGTATCATAAAATTAAGATATATTTCTCTCAGGAATATTTTTCCCTCTTTTTTTATTTTACAGAAAGTGTTGCCAACTGCAACGGCAAAAAGACTGCCCATAGAAAAAGTATCACTAAAGTGGCCCAGGTCTGTGTATAACTGTAATCAGCCCGGTCTGCTAATTGATCAACAAAGCAAAGCTGAAAAAGGCTGAATGTCTGTTATGTGGATTACTATTCACATAGCAGATAGAAACACAGTAGAAACAACAGATTTTATTAAAACAATTCAGCTCTCCTATTTTTTCCTTTCAGGTAGCAATTCATGTATAGCTGTATCAAAATTGTAATTCATCATGACAGATTAACTTCAGCTTTGACAAACTGCTGTCTTTGACCTTGTCAGAACAGTGCTGCTGGATCAAGGCCTGGTAGAGTTTTTATATACTGAAGCTGTACAATATTTTTATATGCTGTCTTGAATTTTGAGTTTCAGCTGCAGTATATTTAATTTCAGAAAATAAAAATATTTATTATTTGCACATATCACAGGATGACATGGAAAATATGCAAAGTTGACACTAATGCGCTGATTAATTTTAAGGGAATCTATAGTGTTTTTCTTGTTGTTTTATATATATAAATGTGAAAATTAGGGATGAGCCAACTGGGCAAAGTTCAGTTCACAGGAAATTCAGCGAACCCATGAAAAAAATCAACTAAACCTGAACATAGTGGCAAATCCCATTGATTTGCATGGAGTCGGATCTTGTTATTTTTCTTCTGACCTTTTTCAAGGCCAATTTGCAAGCTTTTACCAAAATAGGGAATGGGTATCTGGGCACTGCCCTGGGGAAGTGAACCAATACAAACTTTGAAAAAAAAATACCAATCAGCAGGGAGAAGGTCTTTAAATACTTTAACAACCTGCACATATGTTTACGCACAAGAGCAACCTACTTCTTTAAAAGTGACATTTAAAAAACAACTATACATATACTGACAAATATTGGAAAGAGGGATAGGGTGTCAGACATCTAGGACAGTACAGAACTCCAGACTCACCAACCACTTCCCAGCTTCGCAGTGCAGAGGGCCTTTAAATTGATTGCAGTAAAACTGTGTATTGAAGAACCTTTGCAGGTCAGTAGACACAGTACAGAATTTCCTAGGTGAGACACCAGACTTCCTGTGAAGTTCAAGTCCATCCTGGCTTCCCTGGCACCTCCAGCAAACAAAGTTCCTCCCTGGCTCTCCATCCCAGGAACTTATTCAGACCCTGTCTGGGTCTATGCCTGACCACCTTCAGGCTGCAGTCTTAGTCAGACAACACTCACATCATGCACCCTCCCCTCAGTAGGAGGCCTGGGGAAAAAGAGACTTTCCCAAGGTCAGCCTTGAATATTTATGTCCTCCACCAGCATGCACCAATGGCCATGAGCCTACTAAAGATTGGCTAGAGAGACACAGATATTCATAAGACCGCATTATTGAATGCTTTGCTCTGTGGCAGGTCACATCCAGAAGCAGACAGATACAAACAGTAACAGAGAGCTTAGGGAAACCAAATGAGCACAGACTATCAAATTAGCAAAACTGAATTAAATTTAAGGAATCACCCCGGTAATGGCAAGGTGAAGGTGGGCACAGAGAGAGAGAGGTGTGCAAAATTCTTGCAACACCTGTCTCTACATAGAATCCTACATCTTTGAATATAAATAAAAAATTTAATATTCAGAGAAAATAACTTAAATTATAAATCAAATTAAAGGAAACTGAATGTAGATTTGGAAAAATGAAAAGAAATCAACATTATTATATCTTTTTATTTTCCATATACTTTTATGGTACAAAACAAACACACTATCCATTTAAAAAAGAAAAAACATTAGTTGTAGCAACCAATCAGACACTGTAACCTTACAACCAATCGCAGCTTAGCTGTGATTGGTTGTAACCTTCTGTGAGCCTTTATGAGGTGAACCACATGTTAACTTGGTACACAATGTATTAACTTGCAGTGAAGATGAAGAGATAAAAATTGTCTGTTGCTGACAGTCACAATATCATAACATTGCATAGGGAAGGACTTTCTCTACCCCAAATTGCTTTAAAGGTGAATTGGAACTGGCATTGCCTGAGCTGGCTAGAGAGTGGTTAAATAGTAATTCTGTGACTTGCTCTGCTTCGACATCCCATGCCACCTACCTTCTTTTGGACTTAGTGGCCATAAAGCAAGAAGGAAGCCTCTACTGTCGGAATGCCAGCGAAAAGCTCGCCTACTGTGGGCTAAGCAACATAGACATTGGTCAACAGCTGACTGGGGGAAAAACCTAGTCTATACGATGCCCAAAAGGTGTATACTAGTGTTAAAAAATAAGGGCTATCCAATCAAGCATTAACATGTACTTTGTTTCAATGTATCTGTAAAAAAATTATATGGGTTTTTTACACGTGCTTGATTTTTATCTCATAATATCTTTAAAGTCAGAAACTAATTAATCCTAAGTTCAGATTTGAAATGTACATAAAATTTCCTTTAATTTGGTATATCATTTAAGTTATTTTCTATTATTGTTATTTTTTAATTTCTATTCAAATAGGTTGTGTTCCATGCAGAGGCATGTGTTTGCACTCCTTTGTATATACTGTATATGTACATTGCATGTATCGTGTGTGTGTGCCATACTAGACAAGACTGCTGATTTGTATTTTGAAGTTTTCAAAGAAAATACACTTTATTTTCATTCTGGCAGAGTTTGCACGGCAGGAGATTGTTATATGTCACTTTTTATTCACCAACCATTCCAAAGATGTACAGCTGCTTTAAGTTCACCTCAGCTTCATTAAACAACTTGTAAAGAAACACAAGGATCTAAAATGCAGACGTAATAAGCACAAATGCCCTTTTGATTGTTTTTGTCTTACGTAAATAGAATTAATTTACTGTTGTTTTTATGCGCCATAACCTTACTGTGTCTTCTGTTTTACAGCTAGCTCTAATTACAGGAGGTAAAAGGGTTTCAGTGCCTTTTAAAGTATATAGCTGTTCGGGTCTGTAGACACAAATATTCATAGCTACTTGTTAAAAACCCCACTTATTATTTTTGTGAAAACAAGTTATTTGATAACAGTGAAAACATAAATTATATGTGTGTGTGGTATCAACCAGAAACTGACTTTCAATAATTTTTTATATTATTTAATATAATAGATTATTTTATATAATAATA
>NW_017308376.1:3338-15416 GCF_000935625.1 Nanorana parkeri | reverse complement strand
CCCCCAAACTAATGTATTTTTTCCAGGTTTTTTTTTTTATTCACTTGGTGGTCCTGCCAGTAACACACCTCCAGTTCTAGGGTGACAACGTTCAATCACCCTTTTGTATCAGCACAACGGAAACAGGATAGGACAACAGGACTGTGCCACTCTCCTCTTCTTCCTAACATTGCATTACATTATTTATATGCAAAAATGTGATTATTTCTTTGCTCAAATAAAACAGCAGCATTCCAATTTGATTAATTTTAACTTGAAAAAGAAATGTTTTAGCTATTTTTTGCACATGATTTTTTATGATTTAGTCAGAATTTAGTATTTGAAACAACAGGCAGAACAGCTCTAATGGAAGGCTTGTATGTTGCGCTCGGTTCAAAATCTATTTGGTTTGTCCGTGATATATCATCAAAACAATAGTTTATATAAATCGATGTGTTGAAAGGTGATAATACAATTAAATGAACACAATCTATATAAAAAAAACTAATGTGTATATACTAAATGTGGATGTGTGATCACAAATGCTAATAAATAAAGTATGTGAAAAAACTGATTGATGGCTTTTAAGCGGAAGTGACTGGAAAAGTATCAAAAAGTGCTAAATAGCCGTGTCTAGTATAAATGTGAACCCAAAGGCGCACAGTGAAATTGGTGCAAAAAAATGGATTGTGGACTGCCGTCTAAGTGAAATCTACCTATGAATTATTGTGCCAGACAATAAAACAGTGAGATGGTGATCTAGAGCGGAACTACAAGTTGTCCATCATATTTGAAAGATGTAATCATATACAAGCAATCTGCGGTAGTGGAGCGGAGCCACTCAAGGTGAAAGATGAATAAATCCTTAACTCAAAAGGAAAAAATATGTTTTTCGACAAAAAACGATAAACGATAAAACGATAAACGATAATGGGAAACAACAAATCGATGTCAGTGGAGCGGAGCCACTCAAACCATAACCGTTCTAAACGGGAGGCATAAAAAGAAAAAATGTATATGGATTACAAACAGAGTCTCATCTATAGTCTACTTCTCTGTTATTGGAAATGTTAGTTGGATTCAGGAAAGCAAAAATAGTAACAGTAGTGAGGCTGCAGTCTGAATGTTTCTATGCTCCGGCACGGAGCTGCTGCAGTAAGTTGATGGTTGCTTCTCTTCCACAATTACCCAGTCATTCGCCGCTGTAGTGGCGGCTGAGCCAGCCCACCAGGTGAAATAGATAGCGGGATCAGACAGTATAATATAGAGGTAAGAAAAGGAGAAAAAGAATCCTAAGTGTAGTTGTTAAACAAATTTAATGAACGCAAGAAGGTTCACACTTACAGGATATTAGATGGTTCAAAACATTCAACACTCAACTAGTAGAATCACCGGATACGTAGGAGAGGAATCCCTTGACGCGTTTCGTCTCGTCTGGACTTCTTCAAAAAGGATCGAACAGCTCTAATGGCAATTTGCCAATTAGAATGTTTAGAATAAAGTTAAATCCCTCAATTTTCTAAAAATCACCAAACATCAGCAAAACTGAGTTAAAACACTTGAAAACCACAATCGCACATTCCAGAAACAAGGAGTTGTTCTGAAGAAATAAGAATTACAGAGCCATATTTAGAGACAATAGTCAAACATGTAGCACAATGGCTGGGGAGTATGTAAGCAGCTGGATTAGGCAGCAGTGTAAGAGGGAGTGGAAAGACAGGTTTTAAAAAACCTCAAACAAAAGTGTCAGCAGATTATGTCTGAGACAAGAGGCAGAAATATTGTAGTAATACACTGCACATCATGTGAGCCTTTTGTCTTGGCTGCATTTGAGGGGGAGATGAGGCATTTTTGATCCACAAAGGAAAATGACATTGGATTATGTCTGAGACTCAAAGCAGAAATGTTACACACTGCACAATATAAGCCTTTTTAGTAGGCTGCATTAGAAGAGGAAGAGACCAGTTTATCCTGAATAAGAATTAAAGCTTCAGGGAGTAAAGCTTCCTGAGAGAGGAACGAACTCAGAGCATTGTTCCGGAACCGGACGTATACCGGAGGTCGATTGAGCATGCACGCGACAGCGGCGTGCGGCTGCTGAGCGAGCAGAGGGACCGGAGGTCGGGGAGCCGTGAGAGCGGGAGAACCGGAGGCGGAACCAGAGGTCGGCGGCTGGCGGCGAGGACGGACGGGCATGCGGGCGCAGAGTGAGAGCGAGCGGCGTGACCGGAGGTCGAGGAGCCGGACAGAGGATGGACACAGAGACCGGTCGGCCAGTCAGGAGCAGTGTCAGGAATGGTGCAGGAGTCGAGGAGCGAAAGAAGACTGCAAGTGTCAACAGCAGCGTCAGGATCAGTACCAAGAGTCGAGGAGAGAAAGAAGAGTGGACGGAGGCTGTGACTGAAGGTGACTTAATTTAATTTAACCCCAGGGCTTAAGTGTAACTTAATTTAACTTAACCCCAGGACAGCAAATTAAGCAACCCCAGGGCCATAGCGTAATTAAGCGTAATCAACCCCAGGGCCAGAGTGAAAGTAAATTAATCCCTGGGTTAAATAAAATTGAAAAAACTCAAGGGTTTTAATAAAATAACCATAGAGCCATAGTGCAATAAAATTTATCTCCAGGGCTATAGTGGGAGTTAAGTAAAACCCAGGTCAGTAGCGGAATCAACCCTCAGAGCATTAGCGTAATAAACCGCCGGGCCAAAGAGTAATCAACCACAGGGCTGTAGCATAATAACTTAACCCCAGGGTGTAGTGAAACTAAATTAAACTAAATTAACCACAGGGTAAATTAAATTAAACTAAGGACTTCTATAAATTAAAATAACCCCAGGGCTGTTACTTGACAGAAAAATAGAATAAAAAACAAAAAAAATAAAAGGGGATAATGTCTTCCATGAGTGGGTATGCAACCCGGTGCACATCATGCGCAATGTATGCGTTCCTCGAACAGGCGCTCGAGGGGGAATACATTTGCGCCAGGTGTGAGCGAGTTGTTTGTTTGGAAGCCCAGATTCTGGATCTAAGCAAAAAACTGTCAACACTGAGGAGCATAGCCAACATGGAAAGGAGTCTGGACATATCGCACCAGGCCGTGGTGGAGGGAGGCTTAGATAAGGCGGGGGTGGGGAGGAGCAGGATCCCGAGGTTAGAAGCTGGGTCACTGTTAGAAGATGGGGTAGAGGGAAGAGTGGGAGAGAGGTCAGCCCTGAACTGGATAACCCTAACAAATACGCCAGGCTGCGAGATGTTGGGGATATTAGTTCAGAGGTGACACTGCTGGAGCAGGATGCCTCCTCCATCCGGGGGGGGAGTGATTGCTCCAGCGAGGAGGGGAGGCGGATGGAGGATCAGGAGAGGCAGATCCTGGTGGTGGGAGATTCCATCATCAGGTGAACCGACAGGGTAATCTGTAATCGCGACCGTGAGCGTTGAACAGTGTGCTGCTTACCGGGGGCGCGTGTTCGGCACATCCGTGACGATATCGCGTCAGCTGGTGGAGATGATGTGGAATCGTTATGGCTAGAACTAGATGGAATGGACGTTAGCCGTAAACTTATTTTGGGTGTCTGTTATAAACCTCCAAATATAGGGGAAGAGATGGAGGCCCACCTACAATCCCAAATAGAAATAGCGGGGAAACAGGGTAGTGTTGTGGTAATGGGAGACTTCAATCACCCAAGCATCAACTGGGCTAATGGAACTTCCAAATCGACAAAGGCAGCCTGTTTTCTTAACATTTTGCGAGACAATTTCATGGATCAGATGGTTGAGGTCCCAACTAGGGAAAATGCCATCCTAGATCTGATCATCAGCAATAATACAGAGTTAATTGAGGGTATTGTAATCGGAGCTAACTGTTTACGGTTAGCTCCGTAACAAAGACCAGAGGGCACAACCAAAAATTGGTGGAAAACAAATTTCAACACACAAGGGGTTCTTCACAGTTAGAGTGGTTAAGGTCTGGAACTCGCTGCCACAGAAAGTGATTTCAGCTAAGAGTGTGGAATCATTCAAGAAACTCCTGGACGAGTTCCTCGGAGACCATAACATACGGGGGTACAGGTACACCTAAGATCGAAATCACACATGGACTAATACACATACACACACCTGCTCAAACATAAATGCATACACACAATAGGTTGGACTTGATGGACTTATGTCTTTATTCAACCTCAAATACTATGTAACTATGTCAGAGGCACAAAGCAGAAATATTACAGAGCCATGCTGGACATTGTGTAAGCCTTTTTAGAAGCAAAACAAATGGCACTCAAAGCAAAGCAAACGCACTCATCAATTTGTTACCAGCTTTACAGCAAGGTGCTGAGTTGTTTTCTCAGCATCCTTGCATTGAGCCTGTGTTGATATAGCTGATCAATGCAATTCAATGCACCTAGTATCGGCAAGTCCTTCGTTTTATGGCCGTACGCTGTCAGCGAGCCCTTAGTTTTATGGCCGCAGAGGTTAATACAAAATAGTTTGCAATGCAAAATTTTAAAAAAACATTAGAGATCATATATTGTTACTGTGCAAAAAAAAGCCTCTCATAAGCTTTAGTACAATAATGTTCATAGGCTTTCTATAAAAAAAATTATAATACATGGTGTTCTATGTGTTTTTCTTTTTATTCACATTTCACATACGTGGGAGGAATAACGTATGACCCTCTCTATTAGGATCTTAGGCTTCCTCCCAGGAATTCCTGTGTGCATCCCTGAAAAGCCTTCCCTTCAGTCTTTTCTCTTGATATCACAGTGAGAGTTAGCTGCTGCTATCACCGCCTATCACTGTGATAAATTGGCCACTTAAACAGGCTCAAACTTTTCTCGAGAAGTGAGAAAATAACACTGTGATGTGTGGAGAAAAGATACCCCGTGATAAGCAGACTTTTTCACGTTTTTTTAAACGTATACATAATATGCTATGAGATTCTCCCTGCATCTTTTTTATTGCCCCTGAAAACCATTTTGAATACCTGTGGATATCTTCTTGGAGGATTGGGTAACATCTCTGGGATTCGTTTGGACATCTTGCGTTGTTTGAACTTATCTAGTGATAGAGGGTCAGACTCTAGGGTGAGTGTGATTCCACCTGGGGTTTCTGTTGGTATATGACACAGGATGAAGATTGAGGATTGCAATTGGATACTATTGAATTTCGATCCAACCGTGTTAGATTGACACAGTTTATGTGGATTTGTAGTTGATTGTCATGAAAATACTAAGACATTTTGGGGGTGATTTACTAACCTAAACACACGCACGCACCAGGTGCGTGTGATTTTCACACAGCAAAACTTATTTATCAACCAAAAAGTCTCTAAAAGCATATTTCCACTAATGCCATATATGGAAAAAGCATGCACATGATGCATATATAATGCTGCTTCACAGTTTAGACAAAAATGGTTAGCTCATGCATTTACATTCCTGCATTCATCAACGCAAGCAACACAACATAGAGCTAATTTACACAACATCACCTTGCAATTCATGCAGGGCTTTGCACAACACACCTGCTGGGTGTGTACACACTACAAAGGTGTCTAGATTCCACCAATAGATCATGCTGGGAGGGAACACACTACAGAGGTGTATACTTGTTCATGCCGTGTTTATAAGGTTAGTAAATCAACCCCTTTGTGTCCAAGATTGAGGGATATGGACTATTTTGTCTATTGTTTAATCGGTTTTATTGTAATTGACATTATTGTATCTATATATTTATATATATTCATTGTGAAAATGTATTTGGCATATTATCTTGCACTTTAATATTGAACAATATTTATGTAGAATTGGTAGTTTAGTGTTAACTTTGTATTCTGGGGTGGGAACGCTGCTGTACATATTTCTTAGCAGCACTGAATATTGCACTGTATAACTGTCCCCAGTTTGGGGACTCTGATCTGTCATTACAACTCTGCCCAGCTGTCATTCGTCTGTCCTTTCAGCTCATATGCCTTCAGCCCGGCTGAGCCGCCTTCGGCAGCTGTACGGGCTGTAGTGAATAGTGAGCCAAACCGAAGGGCTTCCGCAACCGAAGCTAGCTGAAGGATCAGCCGAAGCTTTGGCTGATCCTTCAGCTAGCTTTGTGAATAACTCCCCAAGTATTTTGTGAGGCTGTCAGTGCTTTCTGCTGATATAGCTAACTGTGGAAGTGAATTCCACAATTGTACCACTCTTAAAATAAAAAACCTGTACCTTGTACAATTGGAGATTATATCACTTCCCCTTCAATTTTTGGTTGCGCCATTTTATCTTCTTCAGATTTCTTGGTTTAAATAGTTTTTTCCCCAATACTGCTGTCCCCATTGAAGAGTTTAAAGATTTCAATCATGTGTACTCTAAGGCGTGTTTTTTTCTAAGGAGAACAAGTTTGATTTTTGTAGTCTATCTTCATAACTCAGGTCCTCCAATCACCTTATTATTATAGTTGCTTTATATCCGGCAGATTGCATGTATGTGAACAGATATCGATGCCTGTTTTCAAATTTTGACAGTTTCCCGTTAGCGCGCACGAGTGGGCAGGGCTAACAGGCCATGTTTAGGGAGCTCCTGGCCGGCCGTTTAATTACAACAGCTGGACAGGAATTGGTTAAATGAGCAGTGATTTTAACATCACTTAAAGTGAAAAAATGGAAATAAAAAATTCCTTTAAATATTATGCCTGGGGGGTCCCCTTAAACTGCCTGTAAAGTGGCACATCTGTACAATGTATAGAACCTGCTGCAGCAAAAATGTCATTTGTGAAGAAAAAAATGACATTTAAAAAGAAAAAAAAAGCGTGCAGTATCCCCTCCCAAACAATACCAGACCCGTGTTTATGTTAGTATGTGCATGTATGTTGGACTTTTTTGGGGGGTTTTTTATGTTTTGTTTTTTTACTTTATATTTTTAAACTTTTTCAACTTAACTTTATTTATATTAGGGGTCACAGGGTGACCCGTCCTTTTTAAGAGACATTAATGGTCTATTAGACCCCTAATGTCACCTCTGTAGCCCACAGATCATGCTTGATTAGCTTCTTCTCTGGCCTCTGTTACCATGAAATAACAGTTCGGAAACTGGAAGTGGCAAAATCATCATTGCTTCTGAGTTCAATTTGCAGCAAGAGATCAGCAAATGGATGTTTGTGGGTCTCTCTCCCCTCTCTCCACAGACATTTACCATGTTGGTTTCAGGCCTTCAGGCGGGGCATTGAAGCTCAAAATATATGGTGGGAAGGGTTTGGGCGGGGGTCATGTGTTTGACTACTAATGAAAGTGATCACTTCCAGTGTAAAACCAACAATCAGCTTTATACTGCTGTAGCAGCCAGGAGCCTGCTTACAGTGGCCTGCTGCTACTGACATATGGCATACTTCAGGAGCAGTGAAAGGGTTAAAGGTACTATACATTGTTAGGTGATTTCTTCCTCATCAAATAAGCAACAGCTCTATAATTGTTCTAGAATGCGCTAGATGCGAGAGCAAACTCTTGGATGTGTTTGCCATATTTTCATTTGTTTTCCCATTATTTTACCCATTATTTTTAGGGAAGGGTTATCCACACTGTCAGGTTTTTAATACTATCTGTGGCCTTGCTGGGGAGATCTACTTTATCTGCTTCCCTGTTGACCATTGTCACTGGAACTGAAAGTGAGGGAAATACAACATTTTGAGTTGAAACATTAAGAGGGGAAGTCTTCCATTGAAGACTTTAAATATACTTTAAGCATAATAAGCAGGTTCAGTAACCAGTAGTTTGTAAGAGAGGTTGTCCAGCCATTTACTTTATCAGAATGTCTCAGGATTAGGGAGAACAAGAGCACTTAAGATTGTAATTTAAGATACCTAAAGTCACTTTAGGCCTTACTCTGTTGTTGCTGATTGTGTCGCTGTTTGAATTACTTTGCCTTGCTCCCCTCTCCCAGTAGTGACTTGGCTGTCTGTCAGTTTTCTAATCTCTATGTAAAGGCATGTCAACTGCTATTTCTTTAGTAAATCATCTCAGTATCCTTTCAGAACCTTTTATTGGGATGTCATGTGACAAATAAATCAACAATAGTTGAGGAATTATTTTGTAGAATCCAATACCTAATCTATAATGGAAAACCTCATCTAAAACCTAATTTATTAAAAGACCTTGCTGTTTTAGATCCAGGGACCAGCTATTATATTATAACTAATATGACCATTATGACCGTTATGATCATGGCCATGGTTAGTGTAGGAGAAGCTGCATCTTTGAGAAAAAAAGTGGGATGCAGGAGACTTGCTAAAGCTGAATGGTGCTGGTGTATTTAAGTCTATAGCCTCAAAACTGTGTTTCTGGGTCAAGAGATGGCATTTTTTGACATATATAGCAATAAATAAAGTCTTACCTGGAAGCATCCCACTCCTCCTATTCATTGCCATATATGTAGCTCACAGTTACAAAGCCCTTCCCTCAAAGATGGCCCAAACATAGGGTCTCAGCACCACCCCTACTCATATACAGAAGAACAAAGCTATATCTATATTTATTCTTATTATTCATTTTATTATTATTATTATTACACAGGATTTATATAGCGCCAACAGTTTGCGCACAATATAAGGAAGACATTACAATCACAATACAATTTAAGACAAGATGGTAAATAGAAGCCTCCTAGTGAAGGTGCTTTTTTCCCCTTTTCTTTTTTCCTTTCTCCCTCCTGATGTATCCACAGTAAGGAGATACATTGAATTATAATATATACATGGTTACTTATTGTCACCCATTTATTTACAGATTGTGATATGATATGTGTGTGGGGAATGCCACCTTGTATCTGGGATTGCAGCTCCCCCAGTGACCCTGTCAGGCTACAGTGATAGTGGGGCTGGTTGTTTCTTCCTCCCTCTTGCATTGGTGATCCCCAGTTTGTTTCACGTACCTTGCAGTAAGTATGGGTGGAGTGCATATGAGAATTAATATGTAAATTGATGGAATGTTATAGATTGCTCTAATTTGCTTATGAACTGTTTGTCCCTGCTAGATATATCCACCTCCATTCCCTGCAGAAGTTACCTGCAAAAAGTGTTGGAATACTACACGCCACAGGAAACTAATTATATGGCAAGTGATCAAGGCATCTATGTAAACACCTTCGGTGCTATGATAGTTAATGATTGTATATATTCTGATTATTGCTGTGGCTGTGGGAGGTTGTAATAAAGGAGTTACTCTTTCTATGTTGAACCTTCAACATGAGTTTTGCCTTGTGATTGGGGGTTAGGGACTGGTCACTGCGAATCTGCTGGCTGAGAGTGGGGTTCGGCGGGCAGGAGACGCTCTTTGGCGGAGGTACCCAGTCTGGGTACCAGGCGGTCCGTCACAGGTACCACTAGGACACTATGGGATATGCAATGCGTTTTTAATTTGTTTTTAAGATATGTATTAATAAACAATGTTTTTATGTACATGTTTCGTCACTAAGCGCCTCTTAAACCCAACTTTGATTTGTTCTTTTGTATATCTATGGCCCATGTTAGGTGAAAAGGTGCCTGGATGTGGTAGTGTGGCTTTACAAGTATTTACAAATGTATGCTACAAAAACCTCAAGTTTTAAACTAAATGTTAAAACAGTTTTACTTTGTTATTGACATAGGAAACTGCTAGTGACAGACTCTGCTCCTAGAGACACGATTTACACAGTAGTGTCGCTGTCTGTTGGAAATTCATGTCTTCATTGTTGTTTGTCCAAACAAAACCTATGACTTAAAAAGGATGTTGAGACAGAAGGTTATCAGGGTTATGTTTCCTGTAAAAAATGATCAATACCTAAATTGTCATAAACTGTTGGATTAAAAGTTTCACACAAGAAATTAGGTTTGGTATATAATTAGATATATTTATATTGTATGAAACATGATTCAACAATTCAACTCATAAATACAATGCTGAAATATTACAAATACCCAATTTAAAAATACTGTAATTGCATTGTAGTTCTGAATTAAAAAGCATTTCCATGCAACAAGTGAAATAAATCAGTGAACAGTGAACTCCTAATGAATTCCAGGAAACATTACAGTTGTGCTAAAACCATAATGTGCACTTACATAGTTACATAGTATTTGGGTATATATATATATATATATATTTTACATGAGGTCTGTTCAGAAAAAGTCCAGCCATTGTTATTATAACGAGAACAGTTTGCACAACATTGATGTAACCTTGCAGACAAGGAGAATGAACTGGAATGAGCATGTGTGAACAATGACGACTTCAACATACTGGTCAGTGGGGGTGCTAGACACCGTTGAGTGACCATGTGTACTGTGTGGCCATCGCATTCCAAATGACTGAGCGAGTAGAGCAACATATCTGCATCAAATTTTGCTTTAAGCTTGAACATTCCTCCATGGAAATTATTACGATGATTCGCAAGGCTTTTGGGGACAATGCATTGAGAAGCTGATTTGGGAATTCTAAAAACTACCGTGTCCGAGATTTTGATGCAAATCTAACACATTCCACGTAAAACTCCAAAAATGGACTAGACAAAATTATTGGCACCCTCACTTAATATTTGGTAGCACAGCCCTTGGAAAAAATAACTGAAATCAATAGCTTCCTTTAACCATCAATGAGTTTCTTACTCCTCTCTACAGGAATTTTGGACCACTCTTCTTTCGCCAACTACTCCAGGTCTCTCAGATTGGAAGGGTTCCTTTTCCCAACTGCTGTTGTGATATCTCTCCACAGGTGCTCTATGAGATTTAGATCTGGACTCATTTCTGGCCAGTCCAGTACTCTCCAGCGCTTTGTCTGAAGCCATTTCTGGGTGCTTTTTGCCGTGTGCTTTGGGTCATTATCCTGCTTTAAGACCAATGACCTCTGACAGAGACCCAACTTTCTGACACTGGGCCCTACATTGCAACCTTGAATTCTTTGGTAGTCTTTAGATTTCATAATGCTATGCACACAGTCAAGACATCCAGTGCTTGAAGCAGCAAAAAGCAACCCCAAAACATCAGTGAACCTCCACCATGTTTGAATGTAGGAATTGTATTTTTTTCTTTAAAGGCCTCATTTCTTTTTCTGAAAATAGTAGAATGATGGGTTTTACCAAAAATCTGTCATTTTGTTTTGTCTGTCCACAGCACATTCTCCCAAAAGGATTTTGGCTTCCTCAGGTAAGTTTTGGCAAACTCTAATCTGGCTTTTTCGTGTTTCTGTGTCAGCAGTGGGCTCCCCCTGGGTCTCCTACCATAGCGTCCCTTTTTATTCAGATGGCGACGTATAGTGCAAGTTGACACAGTTGTACCCTGTACCTGAAGGTCACCTTGACTTTGTCTGGAAGTTGATCGAGGATCTTTATCCACCATTCGAACAAGCCTTCGTTGCAATCTTTGATCAATTGTTCTCTTTCGTCCACGTCCAGGGAGATTAGCTACAGTGCCATCGGCTGTAAACCTCTTGACAATGTTGCGCACAGTGGACACAGGAACATTAAGATTTTTGGAGATGGACTTGTAACCTTTAGATTGTCTGTGCTTTTCCACAATTTTTGTTCTCAACCCCTCAATTATTTGCTGGTCTTGCTCTTCTCCATGCTCCGTGTGGCACACAGAGACACACAACAGAAAGGTTGAGTCAATTTCTCACCATGTTAACTGGTTTCCAGTGTGATTTCTACATTGTCAGCATCTGTTAATTGGTACAGGTGAGTTTAATTACAAAATTACAGGAGCATCACAAACTTGGAATGCAATTATTTCTTGCAATTTGGAGAAGGTGCCAATAATTTTGTCCAGTCCGTTTTTGGAGTTTTGCATGGAATGTGTCAGATTTGGCTTTTTTCCCCCTCCTCTTTGTGTCATACCAATACAAACAAAATAAATAAACATGAGAATGCTGAAACATTTGTAATGGCAACAATTTTGTGTGCAAAGTGGTGCAGTATCTGACAGAAATGCAGGGGTGCTTTGGTGGAGAGTATTGATACACCTGTGAAAGGTGTAATTTGGGTTAATCAGTCCATCCAACTAGTATATGAGAAGGCAATATAGTATGCAACACGGCTCAAAGATTGAAATGTAAGATGCTGCCTAGAAACCCTCCCCCCCACCCCCC
>NW_017308376.1:0-3053 GCF_000935625.1 Nanorana parkeri | reverse complement strand
AACCCTCCCCCCCTCCCCCCCCCATAATGTGTTTATCTTTGTCACGCCTTATAACTTGGAAAACTTGAGTGGTAGGATCAGAACCCACATTCTTAAGATCCCTAATAGTGGTTTAACAGTCACTTGAACATTGGTACAAGGCTTAGGTTTTGCAAGTCACATATAAAGTCAGATGTGGCCATTGTTTAACCCCAACATACCAGTTATGTATCAACAGAATCTGTTGCCACTGAGTTGCTGATTGGCAACAAAACAGTGATACATACAAAGATTTGGGGCTATTTGTTAAAAGCATTAAACATTTTTTATTTTCCATTTTTATCTTTTTATCGTTTTTTTAATATTTTCAAGTGTATCAGATCAAATATGTTATTATTGTTGTTGTTGTTATTATTATTATTATTATTATTCTCAAATGTTAATTGTTAATGATATACTGTATAAGCTGGTTGGAAAAAATTAATGATGAGAAACAAAGAAGCTAAAACACTCACCCAAGAAGCTAAATTCTACCCAAGAATCCCTCTGTGTTCACATGGCCTTGTTCAATTTCAAGATCTCTTGGGCAAATCCTCCCCTTCAGCAGAAATCACATGACCAAAGGTGGGCTTTTCTCCACCACTGTAGGAAGCCTAAGGCGGCATTTGCTCCAGGAAGGATGACCAATTCTGATCCATTTATTTATTTTAATGTAAGCATCTTACAAAAACTGTTAACATAGAAACAAGTTATCATTTAATAAAGGTCTGTACAACATTGGCAGTCACTTTTCCAAGTATACCCAATTACATGAAAGAGAAATAAAAAACAGGATTTGTTTGCATGTGATTGTATAATTGTATTCAGAACAGCTTCACCTCATTCACTAAGCTAAGTGAAAATTCACTTTGCAAAGTGAACATGCTCTATTCCTTCAGTAAATTGACCACATTGTATTGTCTATTGTTGTTTTATTACTAGAAACTCTGAAAAGTTCCTGAAGATTGGTTTGCAAGTTTGTTTGCCAGCATGTACAGGTATGTATGCTTATGATGCAGAAAAATAACTAAAACTACTAAAGGGACATAAAAGACAGTAATAAAACAAAGACTCGCTGCTAAATATAACTACTTGTAATTATGTTTTTCATTCTTAATTGGAGTCGAGATGTGAATGATTTCAAGCGTAAAGCTACAAAGTCCATCCTAAATCATTTTTAAATACAATTATCTTTTGAAAAACTGTATTGTCAGTAATAGGTCCTTTTCACGTTTGTGTTTTGACTGTGGAGGTTATATTCAGCTGGATCCATATAATTTTTTTAAATATCAGCTTTATTTCTCTACTTTTTCCAAAGCTAGGCACATGTTTGCAAGACTGAAGTACATTCCTATTTTATATGATAACATAGTTTTTTATGACAAACATTTTTACTCCAAGTTTTACCCAATTTGGAACCAGCAATAGTTTTAGTTCAGTGAGTTGGAATTTAGAAATGAAGTAAAGTTTTCTTTCACATCTCTGATCCATCTATGGGGTCTATTCACTTAGCTGCCGAAGGATCTAGCCATAGCTATTGGCTGATTCTTCGGCTAGCTTCAGCCCCAGGACCCCTATTCACTATAGCCCGTACAGCTCCCGAAGTCGGCCAAGTGGCTCAGTCGAGCCAAAGGCATATGTTTTGGCTCGACTGAGCCAAGGTGAAAGCCGAAGCTGGCCGAGCGGCCGGCCATTGGCCGGCCAACAGCCTGCTTCTCACAGCTTGGCTGTCAGAGAGATAACGGCTGGCTCCGGCCACTTTCAGAGAGATCAGCGTCCCTGGTTACCAGGTAACCAGGGACGCTGTCATTACACACTGAGAAACTGGCCGGGCCACTATGATATCAGCGGCCTCTCCGTGTTCTCAGTGTGTAATGACAGACGTTGTACCTGGTAACCAGGAGCGCCATCTGTCATTCCTTCCCCGGTTTAGCCAATAGGAATCTAACTATGCATTCCTATGGTGTGTTCTTTTTTTTTTTTTTTACGGCAGCAGAACCGCCCAGCCAATAGAAAACAGTTGGGTGGAGCTAGCTGTCACTGCTAGCTCCACACAATCGTTTTCTAATTTTTTTCTACTTTTTAAACTATTTTTCTATTCTGCTCGGTTCCACAGAGGGGCCGAGCAGAACAGCCGAGCCGAATGTCGCTGAGCGACATTCGGCTATTTACTACTGCTGTTCGGCATCTATGAGAATAGACCGAACAGAAGCGAGTAGCCTGCACTTTGGGTCGGCCGAACATGCTGGGCACATGAAGCCACCCGATGTATGGCTGATTTCAGCCGATATACGGCTGGAATCAGCTGTACCAGCCTGAAGTGAATAGCCGAACAGCGTTCGGCTCACTTCGCTTGGGGTCGGTTAGTCACTCGGCTGCCTAAGGCAGCTTAGTGAATAGACCCCTATGATCCACTTGTAACAGTTTCAAAAACTGTAGACAAACATTTGCCAAAAAAAAAAACCACTTCATTTAATAATGCCCTTTGAACTTGGCTATTTCAATTAAAGTACATGATGTCAATAAATAGAACATTTTGCAACCCAAAGTATTAAAAAATGAGGCATTTTACAACCATAAAGCAGTCTCTATGTTCTATTTGTTTCTGAGAATATTGCAATATGTAATATTTAATTACTTCCAAGCTGCTTTATATTGCACACATTTTCTTATTTTATTGCATTTTCATGTCTCAGCACATCTGTTACTTATTTTCACCAAGTCTACATGCTTTGTTTTTTTACAGTTTTGGGTATTGTGAAGATTTGAACTTTAATTGTTTATATATTTGCTTTAATGAAAGTTATACTTAATTTTACGGTGAATTACATTTACAAATAAGGATGAAGGAAAATATGGTTCACAAAATGATTCAGTTTTATTCAAACATAAAAGCTTTTACATAGCCTCATGCTATGTCTGATTTTATTATTTGGGGTATTTTTAGATATGGAACGATCATGTAAATTAAAGCTAAAACCAAAACTTTTTTTGATATGTAGCACAGGCTTAGTATTGCTTTTTCTTAATATATG
>NW_017308375.1:174648-209263 GCF_000935625.1 Nanorana parkeri | reverse complement strand
TGGTAATCCGGAAAATAACACACTTCCTGTCACTTCTGGGTAAACTCACTTGTCCATTGTATCTATGGAGGTAGTCATGGTTGTCATTTAAACTGGGCTTACCATGTCTGCCTTTGCTCATCATCCTGGTAGTTATTGGTTTATTAAATAGTTGTTTAGGTAGGTAAATCTTTTTGCTCACAGAAAGTGACAAGGACACAGTCACTGCAAAGTTAACATGTATTTTCGATACTTGCCGAAAATGTTCTTAGCTTAAAAAAAAAACGAATGCATTAATAAACATTATTATTGTAGTAGGTACAAATTCTACTACTATAATACTACTATTGCAGTTTGAAAATATTTAAGTGCAACCCCCTCCAAAGTACATACATCATTTGTTCAGCCTGGTGAAAATGACCTTCACACAGAAAAACAGTTGAATAACACTGTTCCCTGTAGACATGCTCTTTGCATGGGTTCTTAGAAGATAGCTGGTGTTCTCCAGTGTTAGGCAGTTGAACTTGTTTAGAATGCAAGACCTGAATTATGAGCTAATAATGTCATTGGATCCATTTGAAGGTTTTTTTCTTTGAAAGAAAAAAAAAATAGTTTTAGATAAAGTGGGGAAGGGTTAGACCTTTTGTCAGGTTTTAAATGGTGATGAGCAAATCGGTCAAAATTCACATCTCTCAAAATTCATCAAAGCAATTCACAATTTAATGTTAATATTGCTTTAAAGTCAAAGAGAGGAGGAATTTTGATTGTCACTTGTTGAATTTTGGAGGGCTGTTAAACAAAAAATTGTGGGAAACCAAAACAAAACAAAAACAATAGTGAAGGGCAACATGAAAAATATACTTTTATTACAGGTTTGCCTTAAATTTCATTTGCATTTTCACAGGCAGAATAGCGACAAAATCCCACAGTATGTTTGTTATGTGTTCCTATTCACACAGCATATCTAAAAATAATAAAAAAAAATATATTTCTTAACTTTTAGATGGTGTGTGAGTTGCAGGTATTTGTAAACTTCTCTCTCAATTTCAGTAACAAGAAACTCTGACTGTCATAATAGAAAGACAACGATCCACTTCATTAGCATATAATGAAGGAAGACAAATTTCTAGATCTTTAACCCTTTGTGAACAAGTGGGGTTCAAATCTAGTTTGCACCTGATAATGAGATCTGCCAGCATAGTACAGGTAGGGTTAATTATTGAAAACATTGCCGTCTCCACCCCCTTGCATTCCAGAGGAGAATTCAGTAAAAAGAAACAATTTTCTATGAGAATTGAGCAAGTTGTATGCAAGAAGCTTGTTATTTATTTTTTTAAGTTATGATATGTGAATGAGAACATGTAACAAATATAAAATTAGTGGTATCTTCATTTTGCTGCAAAAGGGAAAAACACTTAAAAGGCCAATAGCAAGTTATATAAAGATTCTCCAATCTCTCCATCCTACCCCCCTCCCCTTCACTAATCACTAGGTTAAAAAAAAAATGTAAAGTCCCATTTTTCACCTACCTCAACTCGTGATCACATGATCATTTAACAATAGGTGCTTCTTCTCTCTGTTTACTCCTCTGCAGGGGGTCCTTCTTCTGATGTCCACCTCAATGTGTCTCTGACATGGACAACTAACATGGCTGTCCACCAAAGATGTCTTCTCAGGATCCAGAGGACTACAGACATTAGCCTGAGGGGAGTCAAGGAAGTCAAGCCTGGTGGTGAGGGTTACTGCTTAGCACTGGATTAGCGGTCCCCCACCAGCGGAAACAGCATCAGCGAGGGACCTGGATGGGACAAATTCAAGTGAGTGTAATTTGCTTTACAAGGTAAGAAAAAACAACTGTTTCGATATGTTTAGAGTGGGGTGGGAGGGTGGAATGTTAGGGGAAAAGATTTCAAGCAGAGTTGAGCTTTAAATCTGTGTATGGTGTTATGGGACCACTGTGGTACAGCTTTAAAGACAGTGTACCTTACCAGTGCATGTTTGACTTTGGAATTTATATTTTTTCTTGCATAATTAACTTTGCTTACAGGCAGCAACAGACCCTCAGTCATCTATTATTTGATTTGTTTAAGTAAAAAAAGTTTTTTTTTCTGGTAGTTTTAGCTATGACGTGTTTTTTTCATCAACTGGTAGTAGGCCTGTTTTGACCAGCATATGTAGTAGTCCTCAAATGCATTTCTTCTTTTTTATGTTTTTATAAAAAAGCCTTTTGTTCTTGTTGTTTAACCAGAGACAGGCATGTTTGCAAGAAAGATCTAAGAAGTAGAAGGACTAAACAAAATGCTTAGTATGGGATGGTGCTTAGTAGGCATGCATACTGTACACACTGCTCACAGTGTAGAACAAAAATGCCTGTGCAACATACAGAACAGTCTCCCGTCCTGCAAACATGAAAGGAAATTATTTTATGAAATGTGGTTTCCATTAATTTACAGACCTCAAGCCATCAGGAATCACCAATCTAAACGGTTCCACTCCTGTAATTGAGGTCACGCTTACCCAAATACTGTTTGAATAATAAAAAACACTTAATTAGTTCTTATTGTGAGATAAAATGAGAAAATATAATTTTATTAAGGAAGTCGAGGTTTTGGTCACAAACAAATCATTCCAGCTAGCAGAATGCTCTGTGATCAGTGATTTAATTTAACATGATGACAACTGGCAAACCTTAGGATAGCAGCCATTTCTCCCATGAGCAGCAAGCTAGTAGACATTGTGCTTATTATTCAGAGGTAGTGGCTGATGTATTACACACATCACAGTCATGGGGCAACACTGCTGCAATTTGGAATGGTTTACTGCATTAAATTATGTTTAGTGAAATAACTTTCTTGAGCTTTAAATTGTTCCTCTCCTGTAGGGCAGCGTTGTCGCTTAGCATATGTTTATTAATAAATTGAATTTTCTGTAGTTAATTATTATTATTATTATAATAAAAAAACATTTATATAGGTATGCAAACTGCAAATACTTTGTCCTTAAATGTGTCTGTCAAGGAAAAAAAAGAGCTGCAGCAGGTATGGAGTACAGGCCTAGTGGTACCTGCCCTTACCTGCAGAAGCCTCCCTAACCCTTTAATCATGGCTGAATGCAAGGCTGTACTGGATATCTGAAGCTTGTCTATCTGTTTCGGCCTACTGGACATTCCTACTGCCCAGTAAGATGCCAGTCATGGTAATGATTTAATAGGAATTGATGGGCATGGGGTTTAGTAGAATGGCCAAAGGTAAGGGCCTTTTAAACCAATGCATATGCAGTAATGTACCATAACAGGGGTGGACTGACAACACATGGGCCCCCCGGACAATACAAGATTATGGGGCCCCCTTGTGCTCCGCCCAAATGCAAGCCCCACCCAATAGCCTGAACAATGCACATTAAAGTGCATTGTTTTCTCGGTTTAGTTTGGCTCCGCGCATATTCATACAGCCGAAGACAGATGCTGTTCGTGAAAAGTCAGCTGTACGAATACGTGCGGAGCCGCACTAAGCAGAAAAAAATGCACTTTAACCCCTTCATGACTGAGCTAGTTTTCCGTTTCTGTTCATAAATGACTGACACGCTTTTTACATTTTTGCTGTGTGATTCTTCCACAGCAGTAATATACTTTCTTACTAAATGTACACACACATATTATATATTGTTTTTTTAGAGGACAGATAGGGCTATATAATTATATCAAACATGTACCTAATGCCTCACTTAGTTTGAATCAAATATAACAAATGAGGAAAAAAACTAGAAGAAATCACTTTTTTCACAAGTTTTGATTATTTTTTTTTATTTTTTTTATAATAATGATAGTATAAAAATATATTATATATAATTTTTATTTTCCTAATTTTGTTTTACACTTTATTTATTTTTTTATACTTTGTAAAAAAAAATATATTTTTTTTGTGTCAGTTTATATCAAGCAGTCACTATGACTGCTTGATAAATTAACTTTAAAAAAAAATTTGGCTATTATTAGGCTGCTCCAAACTTAGGAACAGCTAATAATAACCATAGAGACTGATCCTGACAGCATGTCAGATGGGATGCCGCCAAGGGGCCGCCTGCTCGTATGGTCAGTCCGCCCCGACTACAAATACATTATATTGCAAATCAACACTGCCTAATTAAAACCACCAGCTCCAACACTCTCCACCCCACCCCCCTTCCAGCCTTTATACTCTCTTCTTGGTGCCCAGGGGACGGGAGGTCCTCTCCCACACAGCAGGATGTGCTGCCTGGCGGTGCCTGCAGTGTCTGTAGCGGGTCCGCCAGGCTGCACAGACCTGACTGCCACAGCCTCTCCGTCCCCGCACAGCCGCCCAAACATGCAGCGGTCCTACTGCTATAAACCTTAGCACCAAGGATAATTTTTTTTAAATTAGGCTCTAATGTTACATATGCTTTTCTGCACAAAGAATAGAGACAGCTGACACTTTGTTTCAAAATGAAAGTTATTGGATCCGACTACATAGCAACCAGCAGCTTTTGAGATAATAAACAAATATCTTAATCACGAGTATGTAATGTACCGAGGTATCGATATGCAGTAACAGCGACGGGAGGTATTGTCAACGATAGATTCAAATGTTTAATCCCTTCCTGATTGATGACGGAATTATACCTTCATAATCGTTCAGCTCAGTAACGACTGGTGATGGGATAATTCCGTCAGTCGATTCAATATGCGGTGGTCCATGAAGGAACTAGGAGCTCATTGAGTTGCTGCTGTTGATGGGTCCCTCAGAGCCTGAGGCAGATCCTTAATAGCTGATTAGGTGGTCACAGTCCTGTGATCACAGGAAGAGCTGATCACTGTGATTGCAGAGCAGTCACACAGCCGGTGTCAGGACCAGCTGTGGACGCACGCTGTCAGAATAAATAGTGATGAGTTGTTCCACCTATAGCAGCCGCCGTTTCCATAAGGCAAGCATGCCTACCAGTACTTGGATGTCCCCAGGACTTAAACTATATTTCCTGATCAGGTGAAGCCACAGGCTGGCCATAGGTGGTAAACCGAGGTATGGACCGAAGTAGAAAGACACTACCAGAGACTAATCAGGGACGAGCTGGAAAGGGTAATTCATGCACAAGCTGAGGTCAGGGCTGGCAGAAATCAAAGGGTAATCCAGGGACAAGCCAAGGTCAGAACCATAGACAAACAAGATTTCCAGACACAGGATTTGCAGGGACAGCACACAGCTTGTATAGCAAGAAATATCACAAACACTGGGGAACAGGTTGATGATGCTTAAATAGGGCACCACAAGCAACAAGGCCAATCCAAGAGCAGGAGGTGTGTGGTGGATTAATTAGGCCACAGCTGACTAGACTAGTGCTGCAGCCAGCGAGACACAGGCTGATTAGCCCTTGCCAGTAAGGGCTGCAGCCAGCAATACAGGCTGCCTGACAGCCGGCAGCTGCTCACTTTGTTTTGTAAACAGCAAGCCGGCAGCCGAGTGAAAGACCGACCTGAAGTGAAGTGAGCTGAACGCTGTTCGGCTATTCACTTCAGGCTGGTACGGCTGATTTCAGCCGTATATCAGCTGAAATCAGCTGTACATTGGGTGGCTTCACATGGCTTCGGGTTGGCCGAACATGCTCAGCATGTTCGACCAACCCAAAGTGCAGGAGGAGTTCGACTCAGCCACTCCAACATCTGGATCGGCTAAGCCGAACCTCCGGCAGGCTACTCGCTGCTGTTAGGTCTATTCTTATAGATGCCGAACAGCAGTGAGTGAATAGCTGAATACCGCTGAGCGGCATTCGGCTTGGCTGTTCTGCTCGGCCCCTCACAGGGACCGAGCAGAACAGATAAATAGTTTAAAAAGATAAAAGAAATAAATAGAAAACGATTGTGCGGAGCTAGCAATGACAGCTAGCTCCGCCCAACAGTTTTCTAGTGTCCGGCGGTTCTGCTGCCGTAAAAAAACAAAAACAAAAAACACTCCCGGCTGCTATGGGAGTCTCCCGGCCGCCCAGGAGAGAAACACTGCTTTTTCTTTTTTTCTTCTTTATTCTGACACAGAGCCGTGTCAGAATAAAAAAATAATAATTTTTGCCCATTGCTAGATTCCTATTGGCTATTTCAATTTGCAATAGCCAATAGTAAACTAGCATTGTACCCGCCCTCTGCTAATGGACCTGCTGGAGAACTGCAGCAGAGGGCGGGTGCAATGTTTGCCTTCGGCTCGACTGAGCCACTCGGCTAAGTTCGGGAGCTGTACGGGCTGTTGTGAATAGCCCGTTAAGCAGCCCTTCGGTTCTACTGAACCGAAGGGGTCCTGGGGCAGAAGCTAGTCGAGGGATCGGCTGAAGCTATGGCTAGATCCTTCGGCTGCTGCGTGAATAGACCCCAAAGTATCTCTGAGGAGAATACTGTATTCTCCTCAGAGATACTAATTATCAAAGCCCCTGTAATTAAAAAATAACCCTATAGTGCCCCCTTGTTTAAAAAAAAAGTTTAAAAAGTTAAAATGTTTTTAAAAAATGCTTAATAAAAAAATTATAAGAAAATATAGTGCCAAGGAGGCTGTTAAAGAGAAAAGAAAAACATACCACGTTCTAAAATTGTTCCACACTAATATTGTATTTCATTCCTTGTATTTTGTGACCTATAACTCCCAAAATAAACTGAAGCCCTGGACATATGATATACCCTATAAATCAGGACAAATAAAATAATGTATTATTAATTACTTTCTGTTAGCTACACTAATTATGTGCACATTATTATTGCCAAAGCTGTGAAAATTAGTTGTTTTACCATTTTGATTGCATTGTTTTGTTTTTCTTATAACAAAAAAAGAATTTATATCTGCATATGTCACATCAAATAAAGCCCATATTATCATTTAACAACTGGTATATAATATGTGTAGGTATAATGCTAGAGGAAGATGACAAAATTGCTCCGGTCCCCAGAAGTGACAACATTTTCTGAAGCTGTGTCACTAAGGTGTTAAGCATAATTTAATGACAATAATGCTGGGGGTTACACTCCATTTAGGATTTGTGAGTCAGATATATACAGTATTAGCTTCATATCACATTATTTGGTGAAAATATTATACAATGTTTGCAACTTTTGTGCTATTGACAATAGCCAGTACCATGCAGATTATGTCATATTAACTGCTAGTTGTTACAAAATTCATTGTTATTTGTGAAGGAGCCCGGGGCAATTAATAATAGCTGTGGAATAATTTTAGAATACCCATGTGGCAAATGCCTGTTTCTTTCCCCCCTCTTGTGTTTTTGCATGTGATTGCAATATAATATATTTACAAAGATTGGAAGTTATTTGCGGTCAGTACTAAAGCAGAGAGGGAAAAGTAAATGATGTTGGGTTGCTTTTAGAGCTATATTGTTCATGTTATCAAGATATCTTCTGTAGTCCACCATGATTTTCATGGAAAAGGGGTTAAAAACATTGCTGTTTTCAAGTGTAAGGAAGAAATCAAGAGCTGGGGACTTGTAAACACATTTTATTCCTGCAGAGATAGAAATTATATAAAAGAGGTGATATAAATAAAAAAGTGTTACATGCCAGGTGGGTTATTTGTTAGTGGTGTCACTCTGTTATTGTAAGGTGTCCTTGGAAGATAGAGAGGAAAGAAGATCAGGAAGAGGATCACAGGAGTCACCGCGATATGATGGTGATGTAATTGTATGATGAAGATGGAACATCAGTGAAAGGTGTTGTGCTTCAAACAGCTAGAATGCATAACAGGAATCTAAAACAACAAGCAGTTATGCATGTGAGATAACTATACAGTGCCTGGATTTCCTAAAACACATCATAGAAAAGAAAAATCACCTACCACTATTTTTTGTTTACCTTGCAGTTTTTTTGAAAGGCATTATGTGTTCCAAGAATTCAATCATCTGTTACATGACATGACCCTTTTTTGTGGTGCAGGTGGCAACAGCAACCAACAGGTTCAAAAGCATGGTGTACGGTTTGACATTCTTTTAGCTTGTCAGCAGGATGCTTTTCTTTAAGTTACTATGCTATGGAATTCATTACACGGAAACATTAGTTGAGCTGTGGAAGAAGCCAAGGATAACCTGCAATGTGACAAGAAAATATCACATTAATTCAGGTAGAGAACTGCAGGATGAGGAATGGGATATACAGTAACGATTGTTCTCATGTACATTTAAAAAGGAAAGAAGACATAATAATAGATTTTTCATGTGAAACAAAACAGTTAGAGATGGTAGCCACACAAGCCACACATGACATCCTTTTAGGTAATTTAACCCAGCTTTCAATTGCAAAAACAACTCACTCAAAGTAAGTACCGAACTAATCATTTAAATCATTTCATAGAGTTGATAGAAAATATTGGTCATAGGTAGGGATGACCCTCAGGTTTGGGTCTAGCATGAGTTGTGCCTAAACTCAAGTTGTTCCCAGTTTAGGAAAATGGTAATGTAATGCAGCCTTTAACTGCTATAGCATCAAATTGCCTGGCCCTTGAATTGTGGTCAGGTGGCTTAGAAGGTCCAATATGTGGTGTTTTCTTATGCACCAGCCCCCTTCTTATAAAAGTCAAGGTTCCCAGCAGCTTTTTGTCAGTATGTTGGAGACTGGGAGTAGATAGGGAGAGACAAGAGTGTGTTTGCAAGGAGAGATAATTGCTGCTATACTATGCAGTGCTAAACACTGCAATAAAGAGTGATATTCACAGCCAGTGTGTTTTGAAGACTTGGAGTAGCTAGGGAGAGTTACCAGGGTGTTTTCAGGGAGAGATAGTCACTGTTATGCTATACATTGCTAAGTACTATACCCAGTGGTGTACTGTGCTACATTACAGTGAACTGCAGTGTGGTGGGCTACATATTATTGTGTACCCCCTTAATATTCACAGAGCGTAGGCTCAACAGTCCTTTCTAGGACTAACTTTTTTTGTTTGTCAGCAATATCTTCAGTTGTTGTTTAGCTGATGTTTTATTGTTTTTTTCTTTTATTTCAACTTGTATTTTATTTTTTACATTCAGCTATGTTTAAAAAATAAGTATATGTGTTTGGGTTTCAATGTGTTAAAGTTGAGGTCTGGTGTTTTAGTTTTTTATGAGGGAGGCATATTTCATTTTATTATAATTTTCCTAAAGTCTTTTATTGTATTTCCTTTGCAGCACATAACCACATGCTAATGATACAATGTATTGCACCAAATCACCACATTGTTAAGTGTATTAAAGCACCGTGTCCTCAATCACCCTATTACCATAGCTGATAAAAAAGTTAGCCAGTCCCATTTATTAACATGCACGTTTTTTGTTAACGGAAGCTATTAAAGAGACATGCCATAAATTATTAAAACAAGCAAATGTGTGTCCATGGTTATCACTAGGGTTGGGCAGGCAACCACATATTCAGGACAAAATCAATACCACAAAATGCCATTTAGAGAAACACACATTTTTTTTCCATCAGCACACTCCCAAGCCAGTGCCCAGCACCCCATGCCCTGTGTTTAACAATCCCTTGCCTATTAGCCTTAGAATTGGCCAGAATTGACAGATCAAGACAGATGAGCTAGACTATGACAAATCAAGACAGATGAGCTAGACTATGAGACTATTAAGATTATTAGAAAAGATTATAAGGATTACAATTGATAAATTCTATCTTACCAATGTAATATTTCCAGATTGTGGCACGAATGTAAGAAATAGCAATAGGTAAGTATAACTATAATGTTTTATGTAATAATGCTTAATTCATATATGAAAACTATAAGAAAGCATTAAAACCTTTAGCTACATTCTATTGTGTCAAAGAGAGGACCCTTCCTTTTCAACTGACCAGTAAAACTAGACAAAGAGATTAAAATTGTCAAATGCTCTGTGCTAGTATTGTGTGACACAAATGTCTACACGCGCACACACACACACACACCTTGAATATCAAAGAACTTTCAAGAAGAGCAATACTTTTTACAATATTATTTTATATTCTGTACTCTATTATTTATCCTGTAATTAGTTGCTGTTTGATATTAAACTATTTTTGATGTTTATGCAAGGATGGAAGTACTTTCCATTTTTGTATGGGTGACATTCCAAATGGTTTCATTCCAAATGGATATTTGTACAAATTTTGTTAAATGCGGACATTCAGATGCATTTCCGAATTTGAACGGGTCAGAATGTGAACGAATAGGAATGTTTCCTTAACGAAAATTTGGATCAATCCAAATTTTGTTCAAAACAAAACGAAATCAAACATGTGAATGTTTTCTGCCCAATCATATGTTTTTGCTGTTGGCAGTTGCATTTCAGGCAGGGTCATGTGACTTTGTTCCCAAATGAAAATTCAGACAGATCCAAAAACCGAATAACAAACCGAATCGAGTTTTGGATCCGAAATCCAAAAAACAAAAGAAATAAAAATCTGAATTAATTTGCAATAAAATGAATTTGTTGCGGGGTTACATTTCTAGAAGTACTTAGCTGGATTGTTGCACTGTGCTTTAAAATAAATACTTTTATTTATTTTGGATAGTATAGTGTCATGGGCAATTACATGTAAATATTGCTTAACCCCCATCACCAGCCATTGGCAGTCTCGGCCATTTTAGGACCGACTCCATTTTATGTCTGACATTATTTTACCATAAAAAATTAATCTGGGCAATTTTAAGAAATGAAAATATGTTTTTGTAAAGAATTGTTTCTAAAGTCATTATCTTATGACCCAAGGCACATTGCCAAGGGCTTAATCATTTCATTGTTGGCAGTTTATTAAGGGGGGTCTGCTATAAAGCTAGGGCTAGACATTGAGAGCCACCGGATGGACCAACACCTGCCAGCCTTATCTTGGAGAATGCATCTGATGTACCTACACTTTGATGGAATGTTATTTAATGATTGGATAAATTTGAGGTAATAAGTTAATATTATCCAATAATGTTACAGCTTGATTGTATTTTTGGTATGGAAAGCCTAACAAACCTGTAAAATCTTAGTGGGTTTGGGCAGTATTATGCCTTGTAAAGTGAGCCTCCACACATGTGTCTATAAACCTTATCTGATTTGAACCTACTCACAGACATTGCTCAGAATGTTTGGTTCTAGGGCTGGCAATACACAAGTCAATTTCCAAACAAATTCTCTTTCTTTACCAATGAAAGATCGTTCTTTATCACCCGATAATGCCATCAGACATGTGACAAATGTTGATGACATTTGTTTTATTTTAACATTCAGTTTTGGAATGGATAGAGTTTTCTGAATGATAATCACATTCACCGTTAGAAGTTTGTTCATTCGAAAAAAAAATTTCCATCCTGCTCCTTCAAGTTTCTTTGTCACTATGCTCAAAATTGATCATCAATTTGACCCCATCCACTAATAGAAAGTCAAACAAAAGATCTTTTGGATGAAAGTTTGTTTGGAAATCTACTAGTGTATGGCACTACTCATCAGCTCCAATGGGCATGAGAGCTGATTATCTCACAAACTATAGCACTCTTGTTGTCTTTCCAGTCTCCTCTCCACTTGGCCATTCATAAAACATTGTGTATTTTTCAAATGGGAGAGGGGGGGCAGAAAAAGGACTAGAGCATTGCAGTCTATGGGACCAACAGCTCATAAAGGGGCCTGCCAGAAATACAGCAGGAGCTGTACTATTCAACAAAAAGAAAATTACAGCGATCCAGCCATGCATTACCCCTAAGCAACATTTGGTTGGAGGTAACATTTGTTTATGCAGCAGAACCTACCAAAATCTCTGTAGATGCTCAAAACTAAGTGGTTTCAAGCTTTATAAACTTCTTGGTAATACTGGTCATCATAAAAAAATAAGTCATACGCATCTTCCATTCTTACACACTGATAGTGCATTTAGAGAAAACCAATAATTTATTCTTATATTTAATGTTTCTAAAATCATATCCTGAAGGCCTCCTCTATAAACTATGCATATAAATAGTTTAAAAGCATTTGTATGAGAAACTCACAAAGGTAAATTTATACCTGTTCAGAAAATCATAGGTGTGAAGCCCCAGTGCTTTACATAGGTTGCACTAGACATGTGCGATTCGTTTCCTTCCGAATCGAAATTCGGACGAATTTTCGGAAATTCGGACGTGCGGATGTATCCGAATTCCGAATTACAGACATAATGAATGCAAACGAATCCGAATTTCCATTTCCGAAATTCGGTAGCGTTAGTACGAACGTTCGTTTAGTTTTCTGTTCTTATTCGTTTCTTATTCGTTTCTTGTGTTCAAGCCTAGCATAGCTAATAAGTTATTTAACATTTTAAAACCAACAGGCAGATGTTATCTGATGAAGTCCACAATAATGAGTTATAATGACTCTTTTTCACCAAAGTAATATGTGTGGAAAAATATTGTGCTGACAATTTTCCTCACATACAGTTAAAGGACCACTATTTAAAAAAAATGTGTGATAACTGTATGTGATTAACATGCATCCAATCATAGTATAACCTTTCTGTTTTACATCCACTTGCCTTTATTTCCATGTCCAACAAGCTGTCCAGCAAAAGTAGCAGTGAAAGCATTGGGAGAAACTAAAAGACTGTGAGGGATGCTTAGAATGGTCACTCTTTATTCACATGGTTTAAATCGTTTTCAAAAAAAGGTGGGTGATGCTTACACAAGGTGATGCTATAACACCCCTGGTGGTGTTATAGATTGCCATTGTATGTAGAAGTGGAAAAAACATAAATAACAGCATGTGAAATATAAAATGTATATATTTTTGTGTAATGTACAAATGTGTGTGTGTTTATATATATAATTATTTTTTTTTTAAATGTACTAGTTGCCTACAGGTAACAGAACATAATATTATTATGACAGGGTTCTTCTAATTTAGATTAAAGTGAGGTGGTCAGTCTGGTGATATTTTCATCTTGAGTAGCATTAACATGTCTCAGT
Source organism: Nanorana parkeri (assembly GCF_000935625.1). Lineage (NCBI taxonomy): Eukaryota > Metazoa > Chordata > Amphibia > Anura > Dicroglossidae > Nanorana > Nanorana parkeri. The sequence continues at coordinate 196,349 of NW_017308375.1, read as the reverse complement.
ATTCATTGTGCCTACACAGTCATTCAGGAGAGGGGTTTGAGCGCTATTAATCACTGTTCATTAGTAGAGTTAAAGACATTCTACAGTGTGTATTAGTACAAGGCTGAGAATAAAATGCACTGTAACAATGACTTATCTCTGCTTCTGTAGCTATTATCTTTGCAATTACCATTTTACGAGCATTGTTTCTGCAACATCCAGAGGGTGAGCACTCAGGCATATACTGTCACTTCACGTTTCTGAATTCAAGCAGGATTTTGTAATACTAGGAGTATTAATGACATACAAAGCCATTGGCAGATGACTTCTTTTCCAGGGAAAACTATGTTCATTTTAAGGGAAACATGTTGTTACAGAATTATTAGTGGTATTATGTGAAAAAGAAAGACATATAAAGAAATGTTGTTGACCTTAGCAAACAGGTAATTAATTTTCGTACCTGCACTAATAGAAAGACAGTTGTAATCTGGTTGCTTTTGGCAACACAGAGTTATTTTTCACATTGTTCTTTTTTCATATTGCATATTGTAAAATAACCTAATGAACCGGAAGACAGGTGATACAATGCACGGCACTCCTAAAGTGTTTATCCACTTTTGCAGCCAAATTGGCATACCACTGATTTTTTTGTTTGTTACATGTTCCCATACACATTGCATTACTTTAAAACAAATGCTGTTTACATGTTTAAGTTTACCTACCTTCCCCCCTATGTAATGTGAAGGAGGGGGCTGTGGGAAGTTATGTTTAGTTTAATTAATTACTTTAACCCTGTCTGTACTGTCCTGCCAGATGTCATTATCGGTTGTAAACTAGATATAATATATGTCTGTCGTAACAAAGGGTTAAAGACATTTGGGGATATTATCATACAAGGGGGGAATTTAAACGAAACTGGAGCAACATAGAATCTGGAGCAGTTGCCCGTGGCAACCAATCAGCTTCTCTCTCCTGTTTGTATAGTTAAGCATTGAAAATGAAAGAGGGAAGCTGATTGGTTACCATGAGCAACTGCTCCAGATTCTGTCTTGCTTAAGTTTTGATTAAATTCCACCATTGCATGTTAAGAAAAAGAAGTTCAGTCAGACCCTAAGTCTGACCCTCTAGTTTCACTTTAAGGCTCATTTCACACTTGCACATCGTGGGAACCTGCATCTCGTTTGTGCACATTTTCGACATTTGTGTGTCACGTTTGCCATGTGCCCACATCGATTTCAATGGGTTCAGGCACACGTGACAAACACGGCCAAAAAGCTCATGCACTTTTTTTGCATGACACACTGGTTTTGCTTCAGCATGTGTGTATGTTTTCAGTAGTGATCGGCTGAACAACCCCCTGTTCAGTTTGAATTCGAACTTTAGAACATAGAAGAAATTTGAATTTGAACTCGAACTCAATGCAAATCTATGGTGCCAGAACACTGAAAATCAATTGACCCATTTTGAAAGCTTATATGCAATTTATTGGCCATAAAAATGGTATGGAGATCTGGGTACTGCCCTGGAGGACATGTATCAATGAATAAAAAACTTGAAAAAAAGAACAGTTTTTAAAGGTGCAGTAATTTTAACATCACTAAAAGTGAAACAATAAAAATGAAAAATTCCTTTAAATATCATGCCTGGGAGATCCTTTCATTGCCTGTAAAGTGGCACATCTGTACAATGCATAGAACCTGCTGCAGCAAAACCGATATTTGTAAAGAAAGAAAGGACATTTAAAAGAAAAAAAGCATGTTTCCCCCTCCCAAACAATACCAGACCCTTTAGGTCTGGTAGGAATGTTAGGAGGGACCCCATTTAAAAAAAAGTATGGAGTTCCCCCCAAAAGTCATACCAGACCCTTAAGGTCTGGTAAGAATTTTAGGAGGGACCCCATGTAAAAAAAAAAGTGCGTGGGGTTACCCTTCAAAGTCATACTAGTCCCTTAAGGTCTGGTAGGAATTTTGAGGATCCCCACTCCACAAAATGGGGGGGGGGAAATGTGGGGTCCCCCCTAACATTCCATACCAGACCCTTGATCCAAGCACATGCCTGGCAGGGCAGGAAAGGGGGTGCGAGCGAGCGCCCCCGCTCCCTACAATACTTGGCCACATGCCCTCCGCACTGGTAGGGTGCTTTTCCAGGGTCGTCCCTGGAAAAGCACCTTGTCCCCATGCCGATGGGGACAAAGGCCTCCTACCCACAAGCCATTGGTTATGGGGGTGCAGGAAAGTGGCTTATTCACATCAAGGTACCACTTTAATAAAGGGGCACCCAGATGCGGCTCCCCCCTTTTGAATGAGTAAGGGGTTCTTGTACCCCTACCCATTCATAAAAGGGTTACATAAAAGTTTTTAAAAAGAGGCCAGACTTTTGTTAAAATCCTTTAATTGAAAAAAAACAAAAGTCAAGTTTTAGACAAGTCTTTTCTTGTAAAACCCCTCCCCCAAAAAATTGATCCACCGACATAATCCTAGGGTCAATCATGACATCCAGCGTTGTCCACGATGACGACAACTAGATAGAATAAAAAATAAAACAATAACAAATAAATAGAAATAATAAAAAAGACGCCCTATGTCCCGTCTGCTCATGACAAACTCCAGCTGCAGAATGGCATTTTGACAGATACCGGCAACATATAAACAATTGGGTGGAGCTAGCGGTTACAGTTGTACGGCATCTGACAGGTGAGCCATTATTGGGCAAAGTCATCATGAATTATCCCTCATGACTCTTACAGGGTACTGGGCCCTGATTGGGCAAAGTCTTGGACCTTTCCTGCACAGTGCCTGGTGGGGTGAACAGCCCACAAACACCCTGACAGTTCATGTGTGTGTTCACTAACTAATAATGGCAACACAAACATATTTTGAGTTTGTGCGCATTTTGTGGACATGTTTCACGCGCGTTCCCGCAATGTCTAGCTGTGAACCGAGCCCTAAACTGCTCAGAGTAGCTTGGAATATGCACAAAGGCCTTCCCCAAAGAACTGTCTAAAAGATAAATAATATATTTTAAAAATATTTTTGATATGCTGTATGAATGGGAACACATAACAAACATAAAGTGGGATTTTCTCAAATGTGACTGCAAAAGTGGAACTACACTTTAAGGATAAAAAAAACAGGAGATGAAGTTGAGTAAAGAAAAGGAAATGTTAAACTGCAGTGCAAATTAAATATTTTCAATGGCACATGCACTTGTCAAACATAAATCTGTACTTAATAATGTGCTCATATACCCAGTGCTATTTCACCAGTACAATAACCGAAATCAATCCTAATTCACTCTGCTTCAGTTAGACCAGTTCAAGGTGGCTTTTGATTGGTTTCTGTTGGTTGTTGACCTGAATAATAATCACTTTCGAAAAATAAAATGCTTTCTTAAATAAGAGCCATGAACCCATTAAAAAAAATACTGGAAAGCAGAATATTGCAGGCATTTCACCACAAGACAAGGGCAAATGTAGGGACACCATTACTTTACCATCAGGCAATGTGTTAGATGACTGGAGATATTTTGTTATACTCATTGAAATGGCCCTGCCGAGTTTATATCTTCATGTCTTCTCTGATACTGTATTTTATTCAGCTTGTTCTAACTACATTAAAATGATTTTAGTAATATTACTTTCTTCTGACTTTCTCCATTTTTTTGTGGGTGTTACTTAACCATATTTCCATTGCTTGCCACTCCATCCAGCCTCCTGCACATTCCTACTGGCCTGTAAGACAGTCCATCACAGTAATGGACCAATAGAAATGTGCAGGGGAAAATTGAAAGCTACCTGAAAGTTGTTTTTGCTTTGTGTGTCATAGTAGGGCTTGTAATAAGGATTCTTATCTTGAAATGTTAGCTTTGTGAATTCAGGCTAAAGTGTGGCCTATGCCCAGCAAATAAGTATTCACTGCTAGGCCAGGTTTGATATTGCATCTATATTCTGCTCTATATATATACATATGTATGCTAAAACAAATATTTTTATTTTAAATTAGGAAAAAAATGTTTTTACTAATTGTTCTGATATGCTCCCCCCAGGCTGCTTCTTTTTAAAAAGTGCTAAAAGTACCTACATCTCCTGCCACTCCAACAGCACTTAGTTTTTTTAATGAATTATATCATGTCAATATGATAAAAAAGTCTGCTCGTATATACCACAACCCAATATCTTACCAACACTGAATAACTCTTATTAATCCCTGTCCCAGATTTGCAAGGAATCCAATATCCTAACAACTGACACACTTAGAGAAACCCTAAATATTTCCCCTACCTTATTACAGCGCATAAAATATGATATTGTTTTCTTTATCAAGTCCCCAAACAAGGAATGTAGTCTGGCCCTCATATTTCAGAAGCCAGGGCAGGCCCTCCCCCTATCAGTCTGATTTATGATTTCAGATGGCATGCTTATGATGGATAAGTTCAGAGTGCAATAACTCTTAGTAGCCACCAGTTTTAAGTTTATTGTAATCAGATAAGCAAAAACAAATGTATAAGTGTCTTGGGGTGATGTTGATTTGCCCATTGATTTTCACCTCATTAAATAGGTTTGGAGGTTCAGTTCTGCCAATGACCAATTAATGTACCAGTGAACAGTATTTGTGCACTAGGGATGAGCTTTCTTTGTAATCATTCACTGCTATAGCAACCATTACCAATAATGCACTTTCTGGCCTCTAAACTGTGGTCAGGTGACTGGGAAGGGCCAATCATGTGGTTCGGCCCAAGAGTCTTTGTGCGTTGTACAGTGTGTGTTGCAACAGAGATGGAGTAGTTACTGAAAGCTCAGAGAGAGCAGGGAAAGTTAGGTAAAACAAATCTTTATGTTTACATGAAGTAATTGACATACAAGCAGTATGTTGTACAGCTGTCTTGCAAATTAGGGGGGTTTACCCCCAGCTCTAGCTGTTGACAGTTAAAAAAAATTGTGAAGTATAGCGATCATTTACCGCCATATCAACCATTACCAATAAGGTACTTTCTCGCCTCTGCACTGTGGTCAGGTGGCATGGAAGGGCCAATCATGGGGTTTAGCCTATAAACGTCAATGTTTCCAAAAGCCTTTGTTCAGTGTGTGTTGCAACAGATATGGAGTAGCTAGGGAAAGCTCACAGTAGTTAGGGAAAGTTAGTTGTTCTGCTGTTGCTCAGTGCTCATAGCTAAACATAGCTACATGTGTATATGCAGTCAACAGTGTATTGTACAGTTGTCTAGCAAATTAGCCAGAGGTTTGAGAGTTTAAACAGGGAGTTACAGTTAAAAGCTGGTTCTGATAGCTGAAAAAATGCATCTGTATTTTTACATGCAGTCACATACACACTCAAGTTTATTTTAAAGTGTTACAGCAGATTAGAGAGAGAGTTTCAGAGTGTTAACAGGGACAGCTACAACATAGTGGTCATTGCAAAAAAAGGTAAAAATGGCTCTTGATGGTCCTGTTCAAATTGGGGCTAGTGCACACAAATACATACCGGGGATATACTTACAATATTGTTTATTGTTTTTTGTGTGTGTGAATAAATGATACCTATAATGTTTATTTCTACATTTAAATATGGCTGTTGGAGGTCCTAATCTAATTGGGGCTTAAATACAAGTAAACTAAATCTGGATACGTAGTAACAACAATATTTAGATATATCTATAGATAGATATATCAGTGTTTAAGGGTAAATTGGTATACACATAAATGTATTTTTCTTTTGATACACATTCTTAAAACAGAAGAAAGGGAAACACACATGAAATTAAATTAAGAGGTAGAAAATATCACAGGTAATTATAACCTAAGTCACTGAGTTAAGGGGTGAAACTGGAAAGGCCAGCCCTGTGCAGATACGGAATGGGTTAAGAATAACAAGTTTAATGTGGAGGTTAGAAGGGATTAAAGGAGAACTATGGGGTTAAGGCTTTTCCCCATAGTTCTCCTTAGGGTAACGGGAGGACACAAACTAGCATCCTCCCGTCACCCTAAGCAGTATACTGAGACGCCACAGCTGAAGCGGATCCCGACAATTATGTGGGGATCCACCAAGCTGCGTTAGTGACAGCTGGCTGTGCCTATCTAGAGGCAGAACCAGCTGTACCCGCCCCCTCCCCCGTCCGATCTGCCAGTCAGCGCTGGTGGATCGGAGCGGGAGGGGGGAATCCAGCCCCTCCCCTGTTACGGCAGAGAGCTGTGACAGGATCGAGAGGTGAGCGAACACCGGTATGTGTTCGCTCACTTCCCGATCTACTGAGCCGACCTGTGACAGTCTCACTGTCACAGGTCGGCTAGAACTATGAGGTGAGTGAAAAGCATTCACCTCATAGTTCTCCTTTAATGCAATGTTTTGTCTTGTTGTGATGTTTTTAGTTTGTCAGTGAATGGTGGTTGGTTGTTTGAAATTAATAAATACTTATACAACAAAAAGAAACAACAATCTTTTTTTGAAAAACAAATAAATGATGTTGTAATGTTGACTTCTAGATTTTGCAATTTCTGTTCAAATTGGGTCCTGGTGCAAATAATGTTATACTGGGAACATAGGCAAAACAAATTGTGTCTTTTTGGGAATAATTGACACTCTAATATTTTTTTTAAATGACTGTTGGTGGCCCTGTAGAAAATTGGACAAGTGATTTAATACTGTGTATCAGTCTGAACCACTGACCACTGATAGCACAGTACACTGTAATTTGTATTTTATAATATATCATGGCTGTTCTTATAGGGTCTAGTATACTGTGTATGAATAAATACTTACTAATTGGGTACAAAAATATTTGTGGTGGAATTTTTCTTTGAATTTATTACACATTAATGTTGATGACTTTATGAGAAAATGGCTGGTGGGGGTCCTGTTCAAAATGGAGCCTAGCACAAGCAATTCTATAGTGAACACATAGGCACTACAACAGTTTGTGGTCTTTTTGTACCATGAAATAAATACACTGTAATGTTGATGCTTTGATTAATAGCTGGCTTACGTGCGTCCTGTTCAAAATGTTACCTTATGAAACTTCTTAAATACTGTGCATACTGTGCATAGAGTTTCAGCAATACTTTGTTGGCTTTTTCATCTAAATTAATATACTCTCCTATCAATTTTGGACTAAAATCTGTCTGGTATCACTCTTGACAAAAATGTTTAAAGACTGTGCATGGAGTCACTACAATACAGTATGCATGCCTTCTTTTTATGATATAATATAGTTTTGATTTATTGCTTAAAACCTCCATCTTTCTCAAGCCATGGCATATTAAAGCTTCTTATACAGTATTGTCTAAATTGAGTCTGTACAATATTTTAGTTTTTTATTTGAAATAATACACTCTTAGATTTTTTTTATTAATATCTGCCTGGTCTGTCCATTTTAGAGAAGAAATCCAAGCATGTACAACATTAACCCTTACAGTGGGATATATCTGCACTGTAAGGGTTAAGTGCTTGTTTTGGTCTTGGGTCTAAAATAAAAAAGATATACTCACCTGATCCTAAGTCCCACAATGATGATTTCTCAGTTCTCTTCCCCTCCACTCTGGCTGTGTAATGTCTATCGGTGTCCAAGTAAATCGACATGATGATGTCATGGGTCCTTAGATGACCAGAGCCTGGGTAAGTAGAGGCTGTAGGGGCCAGTCTAGCAGCCCTGTGGGATTGAGAATAGGGTGAGAATATCTTTTTTATTTTAGACCCCAGACTAAAAACAAGCGCCTAACCCATGCAGTGCGGGGATAGCAAGTACACAGTCATTGTAGATTTCATAAATGGTACATGAAAAGTTAAAGCACTCCATATGGACAACATTAGTATATAGAATGGCAGATACAGTTACAGTATAAAGTTTTACAAAAAGCCAATGACCTGTCAATCAGGACCATAGATGCCAGAGGCATCCTATTAATAAATCATATTTCTTCAAGACAAGAATTAGTGACTAGTACTGACCAACTTGTATTCAATAATCTAGTTACAAACTTTACAAAGCTTGTTGTGTGTTTTGTCCAAGTACAACTGCATGTGTGCCAAGTCACTGCACTGTGCAATTGTTGAAGCAGTGCACTCAGTGGGAAGTAAACAACAAACTTCTCCAAAGAATTGGCTGCTTGCCAATGTCCCAAGTATGTTAGTGTAATCATTTAGGAATGTGTGTGCTCCTCACAACAAGTGGCTGGACAATACATTGTTTCAGGTACATTACGCTTTGTAAGGGCCGTATCCCAAATATTGAGGCTGTGAATCAGCATGTCATTAGGGATAACATTTTGAGGAGAAGTATGTTAATTCTTACCATTATCCCAAGATGAAGTTTAGACCATACTTGTATCTTAGCTTTGATGACGGCAAATAATGATTCAATGTTCAACTGAACAAAGTCAGAAAGGTCTTTAGAAATATCAATATCCAAGTATCTTATTGTACTGGTTCAATGCAGGAAACACATGCTTCATCTCTACTAGGGAGACAGTAATCAGTAGGGTGGAGTTGGAATTTTGTCCAATTAATAGTAAGCCCCGAGTCTTCCCCAAAACTATAAATCTCATTAAGGGCAATAGAGAGGTAAGTGTCTGAATATGCCAGGTTACAGGTACAGAAACATATCATCAGCATATAATTCTCACCTCACATTTTGGGGGTATCTAAGTATAACCACCAGATATTCCACTGCAACAGCATATAAAAAGGGGAGAAGAAATAAACACCCTTGTCTAGTACTCCTCGATAACAGAAAAGCCTGAGAGGTACTGCGATTTGCATTGATCCTAGCCAGCGGGTTAGAATATAGAGGTTGTATCTTTTTGACAAACTAGGGGGCATACTCACACCACTTAAGCATTTGCATAGGAATTCTGGTTTGACATTTAAGAGTCTGGGCAGAATGTGGAGTGGGGTCTTGAGCAAAGGTATCTGAGGTCTTAACCAGAGTCTGTTCAGCACGCTGTTCTGCAGCGGCAGAGCCTTTTTCAATTACACTGATAAGTGAGGACAAATGAACCGTGCATGTAATTTGAATGTCTGAAGACTGTCAGAGGAAAAGCAGAGGCCTCATTCTGTTCAAAAAAGGAAGCTCACTCTTGCACGACAATAGATTCCCCTGATATCAAAGAGGACTATTAAAGAAATGGTAGCATTGTAAACATAGCTACATACTGTGGGGTGAATTTATACAATATTTCTTGCTGTTTTCTCTTAGATGGTGGTGTCATAGATCTCTATAAAATTCTCCCTTTGAAGAGGAGAGGTGAAATGTCCCCCCTCAAGCCGCCCCAAATTGTCTCCTTGTCACCAATAGCAGCACAACTCTACTCCTCCTTACCAGTAGAACTCCAACTATCTTCCTGCTATTTCTTCTCCTCTGCATTCTGATGCCTCTGCCTCACAGGGATAGAGGCAGTAGACAAAGAATCTTGCTTGCCCTGAGACAATAGAAAGTTTTCCTCTTCCTCCAGTTGTGCCTTCAGTACCCAGTCTATAACACCATACAGCTCCAGCAGGAACCTCCAAGGTATTATGAGCTACATTGTGGTTCACCACTGTGGAGAGATAAGGAAGAAGCAACCTACAGTAACTGTTACCATTACCAAGGTGTAGAACACGGGGAGGTACCACCAGCACCAGCGTTGTGCCCCATCCTCCATCCTTCCCAATCACCATTAAATTTGCTCAGTGTGCCATGAAGGTGATATACAATCCCTGTCCATACTTTCTGTACCACATGTCTGAGGTCATGTGGACCCTGACACTGACAGCATGGTCCATCTGATGGAGGGTAGACATGGCCTTCTGGGAACAAATGGCATTTGATGACCATCCTTTCTGGTGCACCGCAGACTATAAACTAGGGGATGGGGGCTACAAAAAGGGCAGGAACTGAAACCTATGCTACTGAACTAATTTACAGCTCATGGAGGGAGTGGTGTGCTTTGGACTTTTCACCTTGAGTGCTCAAGGTCCTTGTCCCTAGGCTTTTTATGCCTATTTTTCTTATTCAGGTGGTGCTCCTGCCCAGCTGTTTGGTGCATGATCCTATGTTTCATATAAAAAGGAGAACCCTCTCTCTACTCAACACTACTTGTTATTTTTATTTTTATTTTTTGCTTTGAGCAGTGCCTAGCTCGTCTTGTTCTTTGTTTCACAATCCCTTGCCTATTACACTTAAAAAAGGCCTGAATTGATTTCCAAGATTCATCCCAAAATTGTTATCAATGAGGTTCAGCTTCAAGTTTCCTATTTCAGGAATTTACAATGAGTTTGCTGAATCAAATCCATTAACATTCACTCACTATTATTCTATACTGAAGGAGGAAATGAAAGACAGTTAAGACAGAAAGAATATACATTTCAAGTTTTTAGGAGCTAAATTTGGAAAAATTAAGAAATTAATGGATAACAGTTATGCTCATATAAGGCACTTAGACATCTATCTTCTTCTTAGCCTTAAAACGTGAAAAGTGGAGAGCTGTAATATGCGATGGGCAATGCAAGAAAAACTGTTGCAAATATTTTTTTTCTTTTCTCATGAAAGTGACCAAAATTCATAGTATATTGAGAAAATGAGCAAATGTTACTCTCCCAGTGTCACTTCTCAGACTACAATTAAAGCTAGCCTGACTCTGAACTCATTTAAGAGCTCCCTAACGGGGAATAATTCAGACAGTGTCAGCCGCTGGGAATGCCTAATATTTCATAGGGCAGCAGCCCTCAGCCTCTATGGTGTTCAGTCTTAACTAGTTAAAGCGAAAGGAAACCAGGGACTGATTTTCAGTGATGGGCGGTAAGGGAAACCTCGGTGATCATTTACCAAATATCCATTTAGGTAAAGGAGCATCTGTCATGGATTTAGTGTGCAATGAAATCCTCTAGGCGCCCTTATACAGGCAGAATGAAGGTGAATAGCAGTTAGAGCAGAACTAGGAGCTTGATTATTTCAAGCCTCTTTCATTGTGTCTGGTTTGTGTACAGACTCAGAAATGAGCAACCAAGCCATGCCATGAATGAAGAAATTTAAGAGAGCAAAGCATCGGTCTGCAAATGGCTAGCTGTGCTCTACAATTTACATATTTTTTTAAGTGAATGCTTGAGAATGACAGTAATAAAGAGCATGACCATCTGTCAGTGTAATGCTAGTTCAATAAAACTAGGTATTGAACAAAGATGCGGAATTTAATGTAATTACTAGGGAATACTATAACTTTGTTTTATTTAAATGAGTGCTGTGCTTTTTTAGGATAAGTAGCAGCTTAACAGTTTTTAATAGTTGGTAATTCATTAACTCATGCTGTTCTGGATCCAGTGGGATTTAGCTACTATACCTATAAAGAAAATTAATGTCTGTCTTTTGTGGTATGATTGCTTATGAGAAGCCAGGATATACATTGAAATGTATGTTCATGCAAAAAATACATAGACTGTGTATAATATATATATATATATATACACATACACACACATATACATAAACATATGCAGTACATTTCTCCAATACATGCACAGTTCCCCATGTTTTACCCTTTTAAAAATATCTGCAAATATAGAAAAAAAAATCCAGGGATCTTGTCCATATCTTTGAACTCCAAAACACTTTTCTCCATGTTTTGGAGATGAGGAGAGGGAAAGGTGTTGTTTAGTCCGAATATGAATCAGGCCTAGTGTGATGTTGCTTATTCATAGATATGGTATAGTGAGTGAGCATTGTCACTCAGGGACAATAAGTTTGTTACCTACAGGTTCAATAGGTGAAAATTAAAGTGACATTAAAGGTAAAAAAAAATTCCCCCCCTTTCTGCCTTAAGCACTTACCGTAATTGATGCCTCTTGCTGTGATCATCTTCTTCCTTCCACTTGTCTCCAACAGTTCCTCCAGCGTTGGTGCCAGTCTCTGATCCACCACAGACTCCTCATGTCCCACGGTACCTATCTGACGTGCACGCTCCTGACTGCCCGGGAGTGTCCATTGAGCTTCAGTGTCTGTTTTCTCCCCGCCCCCTCTACTGCGCATGCGCCCGCACACTTCTTCACAGCCGTTCTGAAGCCAGGGGTGCTTCAGTCAGGAGCAAATGGTGCTTGAACAGGTAAGTAATTAGGTATTCCATTTTTTTTTTTTAAATCATAGGGCATATACCTACTGCTTGCTAGTAGTAGATATATGCCAAAAATAAGATACTTTAATTGTACTTTAAGGTAAAAAAGTGTGGGAAAAAAGAGAATGAATGAAGTCATCACAACTAAAAGCCGTTAAGCTGCAATGTTATTTGGTTTAAATATGCTTCAATTTAAAATGTAATTTGCAAATAACATGGCAAAGGAATCTTGTGAAACAAATTATACAGTATAGACAATATCACAAAACAGATAAAAGAAAACATCTTGTAGTATGTATTAGTAATTAAAGAGACTGAACTGAAAAACAATAAAGGAAATCATTACTGATTCAGCTCATGTTAGAAGCTTGTAGTAAGTCATGTAATATGTATTTTATTAAAAGGTATCTTCTGTGATGGACTAATAAATAATTAAAAGAGCAGTCAAATATCAACATGTAAAATTTGTTCAATCTCATATAAGATCGACTAAAATGTGATTTGTCTCTTTTAATGTGATTCTAAAGTAAATCATTTGCATTCTACATAATAAATGAGAATTATGGGGAGAGGGAAATGCACTCATTCCCATAGTTAAAGCAGACGTTTGACACTGCAACTGTCACACATCGGCTCTATAGATCGAGAACTAAGCGATTGCAAACCGCTGACCGCTCAGATCATGATCTTCTCCCTGAAGAGAGCGGTGACTGTCAGTCACCACTTCCCACATGGAATCCCCCCTCCCCTCTCCATTTCTCCAGCACTCTTCGGAGGGACTGGCACAGGAGGGAGTGGATTTAGCTTGCTCTGCCTCTAGAGAGTCAGAGCCAGATGACAATTAGACAGCTTGGTGGATCCCGACAATAATGTTAGGATATTTCCTGAGTGCAATCTCCCTCTTTGCTGTCTGCATATAACAGGCAATAGCCCGCTATATACTGAGTTTTGAGTCACAGGAGTACATTAATCACTTGAGGACTGGGATGTTGAACTCCTTTCCTGTCTAGGCCATTTTTCAGTATTCAGCACTGCACTATTTTGACTGACATTTATTCAGTTGTGCAACACTGTACTGAAATTAACTTTGAAACCATTTTTTTATACGAACAGAACTTTCTTTTGGTGGTATCTAATAACTATAAAAAGAAAAAAATACTGAAAATTTTGAAAAAATGTGTTTTCCCTTCAATATGTTAATGAAACATTGCAAATAAATATTCTTTCTTTATACATTTAGGCCAAAATGTATTCTGCTACATTTCTTTGGTAAAAATAACATTAAAATAAGTGTATATTAATCAGAATGTGCTACAGTTATACAGTCCACAAAACTATGGTATATATATTAAATGTGCCGTGATTGGCTATTGCATTTCTTGAGGCCCTAAATTGCTAGGACAGTAGAAACACCCACAAACTGACCCCATTTTGGAAAGCATTTTTTTTTAAGTTGTCAGTTAATAAGCTATTTCCTATACACAGCATGGGAATACTTAGATTTATACCCCAAAACACGTTCTACTACTCCTCCCAAGAATGGAGATACCAAACATGTGAAACTTTTTCACAGCCTAGCCACATAGAGGGGCTAAAAATCCAAGGAGCAACATGAGGCTTTCGAGGAGCATAAATTACACATCTTACTCCCTGACTCCCTATTGCATGTTTAGAGGCCCTGGAGTGCCAAGGCAGTAGAAACACCCACAAAATTACACCATTTTGGAAAGCAGAGGCCCTAAGGTATTTATTAATTGTAAATACAATACAGATCTGAACTCCTAATCTTCTCTTTCTATTAAAACTTCTGCCCACTGGATAGATAAGCGGCACACTGTACCTTGAAACTAGTCCACTTACAGATCACTACCCAGAGCTCCTTCACTTCCTGTTGGGGATGTCAGTGTGTCCACCCTCCAACATGTGACTTCTTCAGGGATGGCCTGGTGGGGATGGACTAGTTTCAAACTGTGCATTCAATGACAAATTTAATGTGATGATCTACCCTATCTGGTGTGTGCGGCGTGTGGCGGTGGTATCGCACTTGGATGGGGAGAGGTGTCACCCACTGTAGAACATATACACTGAGTGGCCAGATTATTATGACCACCCCATCAGTACTTCATATACTCCAGCTGGAAAATGTATTGTATTGTTGCATGCATCACTGAATGCATCCAGGGACATTTGTTTATGATTCTGAAATAATTTTGATATTTCTGGACTAACTTATTGTTTTTATTTATATAAATATATGTGTTTATAGCACTGTGCATTTGGAAATAGAATATTTAATAAGTGGCATGATGAGTGTTTTAAATGTTTCATTTTTTGCCACAGGTGTTTGCAAAATGAAAATGTATTTCTGTACACAAAGCTGTCAGTTAGTAAGAGGAGCACCATGAGGATTTCAAAGTGTGGCTTCATCTATAACAGACCCCATCCCCCTCAAGCTAAGAAGGCCTTCTAGCTAACCCTAGCTAACCCAATGAATTATACACAATGCTATGTTCAGTGGCCAGGAAGTACAAGAAGCTAAACAAAGGGTAAACAAAAGTGTACCTGTGGTTCCAGGAGTGCAGTTGTCTTCAGAGAATGGCTGGAACTGGTGTTTTGGCTGGAATGTTATCAGTTGGACATGAGGATGGGTTATTTCAGATGGCAGACAAAAATGTGGTCAATAAACAGCCCTAGGTCAGTTCAAGTGGAAGGCAGAGACGTGGTCAGTATGTGGGCAAAGGTTCGGTCCAGGCGGCAGACAGAAATGTGGTCAACAAACAGGCCTAGGTCAGTTAAGGCAGCAGGCATAGGCGTGGCCAGTATGCAGGCAAAGGATCAGTCCATGTGGAAGGCAGAAATGTGGCTGACAAACAAGCAAGTTAGTTGAGGCAGCAGGCAGAAATGTGGAAGTACACAGGAGATTGGGCATAGGCAAATAGCAGCTAGTCAAGCACACAAGAAACATCTTCACCATACCTACACTAATATCACAGTGAGGTATAGTAGATACAGAATCAGTCTTTAATAGACAGGCCAGGTTTTGAGGGACAGTAGGGACAATGGTAACGCGTGTCTCACCTTATCCTTTTTTGTGCCTCTCATGTAGTCTGCTGACTGAATCAGAAGCAGGGCCTTCCTGGTAAATCAGGGCTGTAATAATTTCCTCTTGATATTTTAGGTAAGAGCCAGCTCTTCCTGCTGACTTATAAATTACGCATGAATTATACATTGCCAATTGAAAAATATAAATGGGAACTTTTTTGTACCAGTGAATGGATCTTCTGGTTGCCAGGTAGAGCTGCATCATCTGGTCATTGAAATCTACACCACCTGTATGCAGATTGTATTCATGGACACAGAGGGGTTTTTGAGACAGACCAGATCTTCCTTGAATTTCCACTGAGGTGTCTGAGTGGATAAATTAAAGCATTCAAACGTCCCATTTGTCTTTACATTTGAAGGCTTTAAGTTCCTCATTCCTCAAACTTGCTGACTCTCCCCTTTTCAGCTTCCTGTGGACAAGATTTTGGGGAAAGCCAATGGGATTTGGTCGAACTGTACCGCAGGCTGGAGTTTGTTTGAGGAAGAGGTGCTTGAACAGGGGCATGCTGCCCAAAAGAATTGTCCACAAAGAGGTGGTGTCCCTGGTGGAATAAGGGTGACAGTAGGTCCCACATGATTCTTCCATTGCTTCCCATGTACGAAGGGCATTCAGGGGGCTCCAAATAGACATCCCTCCATTCATAGACATGGAAATCGTATGTGTAATCTCTGCCTCTTTCACAAATGTATATAATTTCCCCCCATACTTGGCACATTTACTGGGGAGACACTGTGAACTGTAAATTTTTTTATTACATTTTTAGTAGTGGGTATACTTGAACTTACAGGACTGGTATTTGCTTGCACTGGATGACACTAGTACTTGGTTGTGCTGTACCGTTACCTGATAACAACTTTCTTTTAAGATGACAATCAGAGATGCTGTTTGGCGCTGACATACTATGTTAGTGTCATACGCTGATTGGTGCTGACAGGATGGCACTGTGATTGACACTGGCGTGTACTGCTGGCCCTATTGACACTGAATGGCGATTATACATGCTGCAAATGTGGCACTGATGATACTGAATCTCACTGATGACACTGTGAATGGCATTGATAATACAGTGAAAGACACTGATGACACTATGAATCACACTAATGGCTCTGTGAATCGCACTGATGATACTCTGAATTGCACTGATGACACCGTGAATTGCACTGATGACACCTCGAATCGCACTAATGACACTGTGAACCGCACTGATGACACTGTGAATCGCACTGACACGATAAATTGCACTGATGACACTGTGAATGGCACTGACGATACTGTGACTCACACTGATGACACTGTAAATTGCACTGAAACTGTGAATCGCACTGATGACACTGTGATCTGTAGCAGAACATACTGTTTTTGCACTGTAAAGCTTACTAATGCCTGTGAAGCTCTCACTCTCCTCTCACATCTGAACGGTGTGTGAGAGAGGAGATAGAGACAAGACTGCTAATTCTAGCCTTTGTTTACATTTGGTCATAGCTGTGATTTGCCACAGCGATCACATGATTTAATTAGGAACCGCACTCTCCAATGAACAGTGCATGCACAATTTCCTGCTCATGCATGTGTGTGTGTGTGTGTGTTTCCTATGACCCAAAAAAAAAGTACTGACAAAAAAAATTTGGCCATAGTTCTCTTTTTACATTTAAAAGTATTTTTAGAATAACAGATAAGAATTCCACCTTTTTACAGGCTAGATGCAAAGCTGTATTTACACTATATGCTGCCCTAGGCATGCCTGACTTGATGAAGCCCTTTAGTAGAAATATCACCCCTTTGTATCATGTAAAAGCTACTGCTAGAAAGCACTGTATGAGACAACATGCTACCTGATTAATATGTTAATATTTATTTTATATGTACAGTATTTTCTGAACTCTAAACTATATTAGCTATATAAAATCTTTTGAAAATACTTAGGTATATCTGCATGCTGGCATTCAATGTATATTTGAATTTGAAGTGTTCTTCAAATGTAATAGACAAATGTATTTAGTTTGGGGTATTTTTGTTGTAATATTATTTTTTTTTCTTTTCATAGAAAAAGTACATAGGTATGTGTTAGAATTATATATTTATTGAAACTGGTTTGAGGCTTATTTCAGGTATGCCAGTAATTGCTTTGAGTATGTGCATTAAAAATGCATTGTTTTAAAATCCCTTCACTGAAAAAGGAATGCTAAATTGCATAATATTAAATATCTGGTATTTATAAGCTGCCTTATGAATAGCCAGGTTTACCTTTTGTATGTCTTAGGTTATTTTTTTGTGAAGCATAATAAAAGTTTAGCTGAGCAAATATCTTCTAAAAACGTAAACTGAATAGACAAGGAGGCCATGTGTTTTATACTATATGATTACCTAGCCATGCCACTAGCAAGTGTTGAACTTGAAAGAAGTCTGGATCACTACTCAGTAGGGCAATATAAATAATTACTCTAAACTGCATCAATGTGTTTTTTTAGAAATAACATAAGATGAAATTACAACTTTTTAACATATAAATTGTAGCACTCTGCTCTGTTTGGTTCACAATTATATTTTACTACTAAAGCAGTCTGAAAAATATCTACAGGTGCAGATTTTGGTTCCTATGCCACAATTCGAATTGAGTTTAATCTCAGTTGACATATACCTGCTGGTCAGACTCAAAAATATTCTAATCATTATTCTGACTTGTCAGTATTATTAAAATAGCTCAGAGAATCAAAATGACACAAAACCAACATGTATCTTAGAGAAAACCTATGACATGTTAAACATATTTTAAAATAGAATTTTTTTTACATATCGTATATGAAAGTATATCTAAACCCAATAACAAAAAAAATATATATTGCAGCCTACCAGTCCTTAAATGTTGTGTCTGCATTTGTTTTGTTTTTTTTTTCAGGTTTTTCCTTTTATTTTCACCTGGCAATCCTACAAACTACACAATTCTTGTCCTTTTGTGGCTTCACTCACTTCTCCACTGTATCTACGGAAGGAGCCACGATTACCAGTCAGACTGGATTTCAAACATGTCTGCCTTTACACATCTCAATTACTTAGTAGTCATGGGGATTAATAGCTTCCAAATTAAGATAATATTGTGTTCGCTGTCTTTCCATCTCACAGGAAGTGACATGTACACTGCATTTAGATGAGCAGACATTATTGGCACTGGTTAAAAATGTTTTGTTTTCCTGAAATATCAAAACAAATTCAGCCACCACATTTTATGACTAGTAACCTATAATATATTACATTTAAATTTTTTTGTGTTTAGATAGGCTTTAACACATTTATAGATTTAAGCATGGCTGCATATTATACTGGCTTTTTCAGTTGTGATATTGCATTGAGTACAGTAGTCTACAGCAAATAATCAAAAGTTAAGGTATGAGTAATCTGCTTACCATGAACTGAAATATTGGGCGTTTTAGGATTTTGCATATCAATATTGTCTATTTCTTCGAATAATTCCTATAAACCATTTGCTGTGATTTGGAATATGAATTGTATAAAAGGTCACAAATGCAGAGATTTCATGTGCCCTCTCCACACTTCCTGTTTTATCACAATGAACCCTCTTAGTTTTTATCTCGGACTATAGAATATTACCCTTTATGTTGTGGAGTGGTTGAGTAGTTTAGCAGGACAGGGTTGAAAACCCTTAGACCACAAAAAAGCTGTGTGCTGTCCCACAACAGAGCAGCTAAGTGCATTTCTGGCAGATAAAATGTATTTTTCTATACATGCAGAATCGTTAACCACTTGAAGACCAGGTGTTTACACCCCCTTCCTGGCCAGGCCATTTTTCCTTATTCAGCGCTGCAGTAATTTGACTGACATTTATTCTGTCATGCAACACTGTACTGAAATGAATGTTATACCATTTTTTGGGGGACAGATAGAGCTTTCTTTTGGTGGTATTTAATCACCGCTGGGGTTTTTATTTTTTGACTATATTAAGGAAAAATGACTGAACATTTTTTTACATTATGTTATAATAAAATTATTCTTACCCATATTTTTGGTAAAATATAAAAGATGGGGTCATGTTGGGTAAACAGACACCAAACATGTCAAGCTTTAAAATTGCGCACACCCACGAAATTGCAAAAAGCTACCATACCCAAAATTGACTATAGGTGACGCTTTAAAAGCTTTAGTTTAGTGTGAATAATGGCCCTAGAATTACTGCTCTCACTGCGACGTGCGATATGTAACATGTGCAGCTTAATGGGCGCAATTGTCTTTTTCGCATGTATGCGCAGCCGACGCATGTTTGCAAGCATGTGTGCATGGGTGGGGACTTTTTTTTAAAAATTTTGTTTTTTTATTATTTTTCATGTGTGACTTAAAAGTTTTTTTGTTTTGCAACTTTAATTTGTACCAATTTGTACCAATACCAATTTGTACCATAGCAAAATTGTGTACCATCACCCTCTGATCCCCTGTCACAGAGCCCCCATGCTGGTCCCGGTCTTGCACCGGGCACAGCGGAGCACGGGACCAGCGGGAGGGGGGCAGCGGAGTGGGGGTGCAGAGGGGGCGCACATACCGGCACGTTATACAAGCGATCTGCCGGCTCTATAGCTCGTGGATCGCTTGTATGTTAACAGGCATCGCTGCCTGTTTTTATGTCTCTGTAGTTCCAGGCTCTTTTGACGGCCTGCTACATCCAGGAAGTTCCCTGCCCAGACTTTTGTTTTCACAACAGCTGGCCGGGAGGCAGTTAATGGGCTAAAACATAGAGTAATGAACATCTTCTGCAGATATGTACTGCATATTTTTTTGTTTTTTTGCTTTGACAAATGCTTTAAAGTGTATGTCCAGGAATTACCCAAATTTTCCCTCAAACCTCAATTTTTCCCCTAGACCATGTTCCAAATATTATTCTTTCATTTTACTTCATTCCTGTAGTGAAAACAGCTGGTATAACTCCCTGTGAGATCATCACCAAGCTTGTAAAATTTTAGCATGGTGCAGCTGCTGACTGCTCAGTTTGTACTGACGTAGGCACTCCCCAAAACTACATCTTTTGAGGTCCCATACCCCTGAAAACAGTGTGTGGGAGAGATCTTGGAAGTCAAGCCAGCAACATTGCTTTGCTGGGAAATAAATCAATGTATTTATGTTTAATGGGACAGAAAGGGGTTGGGGATAGGTTGAGTTCTGTAGTCCAGCAGGCAGGGCTGACAATGCTGGTTGGGATTTTGAAGCAACAAACACACTGTGTTGTCAGCTGAAAATTAGGAGTACTGTAGATTTCTGGCAAATGAATGGGTATGTATCTGTACTTGCTGTGTTTTATAAAAGGATAAAACATGAGGACATTTTCAGGCATTTGAGGGAAGTATGTAATCTCTTTTTGCCCTTCCATACATTTTAAATAATGAATAAAGCTCAATTAATTAGATTACATTTTGACCAAGGGAAAAGGTGTTTCCGTCCATTTGCCCATTGAAATGAGCCAAATAAATGTCTGCCCAATAACTATACAAGTGAAAACCAGCTCTTTACCACTACTGCCTATAGGCACAGGTCAACTGTATTCAGTGATAAATCCAGCCTTGCTTACAGCATCAACTGCTGAAGGCCTCTGTGAGACATATGGTTTTGACCGTCAGCAATAAAAATTTTTGCTTATATTGACTGCAGAAGAAAGTTTTCAGTGATCCATATCGAAGCACCAGCTCTACTCTGCCATCACTGAATAGAGACTAAAGCTACTGGAGAAGGATTGAAGATATACAGAGTAGGGAATTTACTACCACTAAGTCTGTTCTAGTTGTGTAAGGACTTTTAACAAAAAAAAGAGTATACAGATGCATTATCATCATGATAACTTGCTGTAAGAAGTGCCAAAACAGTTGCCATGGTTTTGGACTTTCTCTTTTGAAAAATATACATGAATACCATGAGAGCATGCATGCTTTCCAATGGGAAGACATTGCTTTCATTGGTCAAGCAATAATCATGTCATCCAACTACAGCCTGCCATAATAATCTTATGTGCGAATTAGTACCCTTCAAACATTTTCTTGTGCCTGGAACTTGGACAGTGGTTGCTGTCCTATTGTGTGATAAAATATGGTTGAAGGAGTATTCAAAATATTATTTGGTCCACATAGCCAGAATAAACAAAACTTGGTTCTTTTGCAGAGAGAGGCTATACTGAAAGGTATCACCAAGAGTACAGAAGAAATTATAAAAGGTAAAGCATCCAAGGATGTTAAACAACAGCAATTTTAAACCACAAATGCATAGAAACATTTTCACACAGAGTAACCTGTCACCCACTTAGCCTCTCACCCAAATAGTCTATCAGGCCATCGAAACCTCATTCCTATTTACTATATGCTAGAGATGTTCTGACTAAGGATGGGCTGCATGTTCGAGTCGACCATAGGTTCGACTCGAACATTGCATGTTCTAGCGTTCGCGGAACGCAGAACATTATGGGATGTCCGCGGTCTGTTCGACCCCGGCATATACAGAAGTCTGATTATATATATATAAATAAGGCTTTTATATATATATATATATATATATATA